>NW_022630995.1:75572267-75573245 GCF_010015895.1 Lontra canadensis | reverse complement strand
TTTTTTTTTTCTTTCTGAACCTCTTTTTATCCCCTTCCCACCCCCCCTCACGATTTGGGATCTCTTCTGATTTGGCTAAAGCATATTTTCCTGGGGTTGTTGCCACCCTTTTAGTATTTTACTTACTCCATATACTCTTATCTGGACAAAATGACAAGGCGGAAAAATTCACCACAAAAAAAAGAACAAGAGGCAGTACCAAAGGCTAGGGACCTAATCAATACAGACATTGGTAATATGTCAGATCTAGAGTTCAGAATGATGATTCTCAAGGTTCTAGCTGGGCTCGAAAAAGGCATGGAAGATATTAGAGAAACCTTCTCGGGAGATATAAAAGCCCTTTCTGGAGAAATAAAAGTACTAAAATCTAATCAAGTTGAAATAAAAAAGCTATTAATGAGGTGCAATCAAAAATGGAGGCTCTCACTGCTAGGATAAATGAGGCAGAAGAAAGAATTAGTGATATAGAAGACCAAATGACAGAGAAGAAAAAAGCTGAGCAAAAGAGGGACAAACAGCTACTGGACCACGAGGGCAGAATTCGAGAGATAAGTGACACCATAAGACAAAACAACATTAGAATAATTGGGATTCCAGAAGAAGAAGAAAGAGACAGGGGAGCAGAAGGTATATTGGAGAGAATTATTGGAGAGAATTACCCAATATGGCAAAGGGAACAAGCATCAAAATCCAGGAGGTTCAGAGAACCCCACTCAAAATCAATAAGAATAGGTCCACACCCCGTCACCTAATAGTAAAATTTACAAGTCTTAGTGACAAAGAGAAAATCCTGAAAGCAGCCCGGGAGAAGAAGTCTGTAACATACAATGGTAAAATATTAGATTGGCAGCAGACTTATCCACAGAGACCTGGCAGGCCAGAAAGAGCTGGCATGATATATTCAGAGTACTAAATGAGAAAAACATGCAGCCAAGAATACTATATCCAGCTAGGCTATCACTGAAAATAGAAGGAGAG
>NW_022630995.1:75399563-75567267 GCF_010015895.1 Lontra canadensis | reverse complement strand
AAAGCATATTTTCCTGGGGTTGTTGCCACCCTTTTAGTATTTTACTTACTCCATATACTCTTATCTGGACAAAATGACAAGGCAGAAAAATTCACCACAAGAAAAAGAACAAGAGGCAGTACCAAAGGCTAGGGACCTAATCAATACAGACATTGGTAATATGTCAGATCTAGAGTTCAGAATGACGATTCTCAAGGTTCTAGCTGGGCTCGAAAAAGGCATGGAAGATATTAGAGAAACCCTCTCGGGAGATATAAAAGCCCTTTCTGGAGAAATAAAAGAACTAAAATCTAATCAAGTTGAAATAAAAAAAGCTATTAATGAGGTGCAATCAAAAATGGAGGCTCTCACTGCTAGGATAAATGAGGCAGAAGAAAGAATTAGTGATATAGAAGACCAAATGACAGAGAAGAAAAAAGCTGAGCAAAAGAGGGACAAACAGCTACTGGACCACGAGGGCAGAATTCGAGAGATAAGTGACACCATAAGACAAAACAACATTAGAATAATTGGGATTCCAGAAGAAGAAGAAAGAGACAGGGGAGCAGAAGGTATATTGGAGAGAATTATTGGAGAGAATTACCCAATATGGCAAAGGGAACAAGCATCAAAATCCAGGAGGTTCAGAGAACCCCACTCAAAATCAATAAGAATAGGTCCACACCCCATCACCTAATAGTAAAATTTACAAGTCTTAGTGACAAAGAGAAAATCCTGAAAGCAGCCCGGGAGAAGAAGTCTGTAACATACAATGGTAAAAATATTAGATTGGCAGCAGACTTATCCACAGAGACCTGGCAGGCCAGAAAGAGCTGGCATGATATATTCAGAGTACTAAATGAGAAAAACATGCAGCCAAGAATACTATATCCAGCTAGGCTATCACTGAAAATAGAAGGAGAGATTAAAAGCTTCCAGGACAAACAAAAACTGAAAGAATTTGCAAACACCAAGCCAGCTCTACAGGAAATATTGAAAGGGGTCCTCTAAGCAAAGAGAGAGCCTAAAAGTAGTAGATCAGAAAGGAACACAGACAATATACAATAACAGTCACCTTACAGGCACTACAATGGCACTAAATTCATATCTCTCAATAGTTACGATGAATGTTAATGGGCTAAATGCCCCAATCAAAAGACACAGGGTATCAGAATGGATAAAAAAACAAAACCCATCTATATGTTGCCTACAAGAAACTCATTTTAAACCCGAAGACACCTTCAGATTTAAAGTGAGGGGGTGGAAAATAATTTACCATGCTAATGGACATCAGAAGAAAGCAGGAGTGGCAATCCTTACATCAGATCAATTAGATTTTAAACCAAAGACTATAATAAGAGATGAAGAAGGACACTATATCATACTCAAAGGATCTATCCAACAAGAAGATCTAACAATTGTAAATATCTATGCCCCTAACGTGGGAGCAGCCAACTATATAAACCAATTAATAACAAAATCAAAGAAACACATCGACAATCATACAAAAATATGTTTAACACTCCCCTCACTGAAAAGGACAGATCATCCAAGCAAAAGATCAACAAGGAAATAAAGGCCTTAAATGACACACTGGACCAGATGGACATCACAGATATATTCAGAACATTTCATCCCAAAGCAACAGAATACACATTCTTCTCTAGTGCACATGGAGCATTCTCCAGAATAGATCACATCCTTGGTTCTAAATCAGGTCTCAACCGGTATCAAAAGATTGGGATCATTCCCTGCATATTTTCAGACCACAATGCTCTGAAGCTAGAACTCAATCGCAAGAGGAAATTTGGAAAGAACCCAAATACATGGCGACTAAACAGCATCCTTCTAAAGAATGAATGGGTCAACCAGGAAATTAAAGAAGAATTGAAAAAAATCATGGAAACAAATGATAATGAAAATACAACAGTTCAAAATCTGTGGAACACAACAAAGCCAGTCCTGAGAGGAAAATATATAGTGGTACAAGCCTTTCTCAAGAAACAATAAAGGTCTCAGGTACACAACCTAACCCTACACCTAAAGGAGCTGGAGAAAGAACAAGAAAGAAACCCTAAACCCAGCAGGAGAAGAGAAATCATAAAGATCAGAGCAGAAATCAATGAAATAGAAACCAAAAAAACAATAGAACAAATCAACGAAACTAGGAGCTGGTTCTTTGAAAGAATTAATAAGATTGAGAAGCCCCTGACCAGACTTATCAAAAAGAAAAGAGAAAGGACCCAAATCAATAAAATCAGGAATGAAAGAGGAGAGATCACAACTAACACCCAAGAAATACAGACAATTATAAGAACATATTATGAGCAACTCTATGCCAACAAATTTGACAATCTGGAAGAAATGGATGCATTCCTAGAGACATATAAACAACCACAACTGAACCAGGAAGAAATAGAAAGCCTGAACAGACCCATATCCAGTAAGGAGATTGAAACAGTCATCAAAAATCTCCAAACAAACAAAAGCCCAGGGCCAGATGGCTTCCCAGGTGAATTCTACCAAACATTTAAAGAAGAACTAATTCCTATTCTCCTGAAACTGTTCCAAAAAATGGAAATGGAAGGAAAACTTCCAAACTCATTTTATGAGGCCAGCATCACCTTGATCCCAAAACCAGACAAGGATCCCATCAAAAAAGAGAACTACAGACCAATATCCTTGATGAACACAGATGCAAAAATTCTCACCAAAATACTAGCCAATAGGATTCAACAGTACATTAAAAGGATTATTCACCACGACCAAGTGGGATTTATTCCAGGGCTGCAAGGTTGGTTCAACATCCGCAAATCAATGTGATACAACACATTAATAAAAGAAAGAACAGGAACCATATGATACTCTCAATAGATGCTGAAAAAGCATTTGACAAAGGACAGCATCCCTTCCTGATCAAAACTCTTCAAAGTGTAGGGATAGAGGGCACATACCTCAATATTATCAAAGCCATCTATGAAAAACCCATCGCAAATATCATTCTCAATGGAGAAAAACTGAAAGCTTTTCCGCTAAGGTCAGGAACACGGCAGGGATGTCCGTTATCACCACTGCTATTCAACATAGTACTAGAAGTCCTAGCCTCAGCAATCAGACAACAAAAAGAAATTAAAGGCATCCAAATCGGCAAAGAAGAAGTCAAACTATCACTCTTCGCAGATGATATGATACTATATGTGGAAAACCCAAAGGACTCCACTCCAAAACTGCTAGAACTTGTACAGGAATTCAGTAAAGTGTCAGGATATAAAATCAATGCACAGAAATCAGTCGCATTTCTCTACACCAACAACAAGACAGAAGAAAGAGAAATTAAGGAGTCCATCCCATTTACAATTGCACCCACAACTATAAGATACCTAGGAATAAACCTAACCAAAGAGACTAAGAATCTATACACAGAAAACTATAAAGTACTCATGAAAGAAATTGAGGAAGACACAAAGAAATGGAAAAATGTTCCATGCTCCTGGATTGGAAGAATAAATATTGTGAAAATGTCTGTGCTACCTAAAGCAATCTACACATTTAATGCAATTCCTATCAAAGTACCATCCATCTTTTTCAAAGAAATGGAACAAATAATCCTAAAATTTATATGGAACCAGAAAAGACCGCGAATAGCCAAAGGAATATTGAAAAAGAAAGCCAAAGTTGGTGGCATCACAATTCCGGACTTCAAGCTCTATTACAAAGCAGTCATCATCAGGACAGCATGGTACTGGCACAAAAACAGACACATAGATCAATGGAACAGAATAGAGAGCCCAGAAATAGACCCTCAACTCTATGGTCAACTAATCTTTGACAAAGCAGGAAAGAATGTCCAATGGAAAAAAGACAGACTCTTCAATAAATGGTGTTGGGAAAATAGGACAGCCACATGCAGAAAAATGAAATTGGATCATTTCCTTACACCACACACGAAAATAGACTCAAAATGGATGAAGGACCTCAATGTGAGAAAGGAATCCATCAACATCCTTGAGGAGAACACAGGCAGCAACCTCTTCGACCTCAGCCGCAGCAACATCTTCCTAGGAACATCGCCAAAGGCAAGGGAAGCAAGGGCAAAAATGAACTATTGGGATTTTATCAAGATCAAAAGCTTTTGCACAGCAAAGGAAACAGTTAACAAAACCAAAAGACAACTGACAGAATGGGAGAAGATATTTGCAAACGACATATCAGATAAAGGGCTAGTGTCCAAAATCTATAAAGAACTTAGCAAACTCAACACCCAAAGAACAAATAATCCAATCAAGAAATGGGCAGAAGACATGAACAGACATTTCTGCAAAGAAGACATCCAGATGGCCAACAGACACATGAAAAAGTGCTCCATATCACTCGGCATCAGGGAAATACAAATCAAAACCACAATGAGATACCACCTCACACCAGTCAGAATGGCTAAAATTAACAAGTCCGGAAATGCCAGATGCTGGCGAGGATGCGGAGAAAGGGGAACCCTCCTACACTGTTGGTGGGAATGCAAGCTGGTGCAACCACTCTGGAAAACAGCATGGAGGTTCCTCAAAATGTTGAAAATAGAACTACCCTATGACCCAGCAATTGCACTGCTGGCTATTTACCCTAAAGATACAACCGTAGTGATCCGAAGGGGCACGTGCACCCGAATGTTTATAGCAGCAATGTCTACAATAGCCAAACTATGGAAAGAACCTAGATGTCCATCAACAGACGAATGGATAAAGAAGATGTGGTATATATATACAATGGAATACTATGCAGCCATCAAAAGAAATGAAATCTTGCCATTTGCGACAACGTGGATGGAACTAGAGGCTATCATGCTTAGCGAAATAAGTCAAGCGGAGAAAGACAACTATCATATGATCTCCCTGATATGAGGGAGAGGAGATGCAACATGGGGGGTTAATGGGGTAGGAGAAGAGTAAATGAAACAAGTTGGGATTGGGAGGGAGACAAACCATAAGTGACTCTTAATCTCACAAAACAAACTGAGGGTTGCTGGGGGGAGGGGGGTTGGGAGAGGGAGGGTGGGGTTATGGACATTGGGTAGGGTATGTGCTATGGTGAGTGCTGTGAAGTGTGTAAACCTGGAGATTCACAGACTTGTACCCCTGGGGGGAAAAAATATATATATGTTTATAAAAAATAAAATTAAAAAAAAAAAGACAGTCTTCTTTAATAGAAATAAAGTTACTGTTACTTTTATAATTATGCCCCTTGGTCTTTAGGTAGACAAGTAAAATGATTTCTAGATTACATTAATGGGCAAAACTAGGTGTAATTGAAAAAAATTAGGTTTGTTTTTTTTTTTTTTTAAATCTGAGAACTTATATAAGCTTCATGAATTTTAGCCATCTAAATGGACGAAAGGATTCTTGAACCGTTTATGATTTTTCAATTTGGGATCTTTACAGGTTTCTTAACTTTTTTGTTAAGTACTAAAAACCTGTGCTTTTTAAGCATTATGAGTAAGACCAATTTTCAAGCTAATAGTTCCAGGTATTTCAGGCTGAATATATGAAAGATAATTTCAGTTTAAGGTTAATAATATGCTAATACCTTGGGAGCTTGTGCTCAGAAAATTTAGAACCTATATTAATTATAATACTATATTTAAAATAGATATATTGATTATAATAATTGGGTAGATTTTATCTATCCAAAAAAAAGCAGTATTGGTTATTTACTGCTGCTCTTGCACTTTTCTCTATTTTTGTATGCATGACCAAAAGCCACAAAGTAGAAATTAGTCACAGAAAACAGAAACCACTAACCAAAAACATTAAAAATAAGCGGAATTATTTATTTTGCCTAATGAATTGCCTATCTGTGATGTAGATACCCAGGCAATCAACAATAGGATAAAAATACAATATCAAAATTTTTTATGTCTGTACTCGACTATAGCTTTATTTTGAACAGGATTTTAAAAAAAACAGCTCTTAATCTTATTGAAAAAAGAAAATATTATATAAATTTTATATTCACTTTCTAAATAATCAAATGTTAAAACATACTTGAAAATAGCCATTGATTTCCTTTAACAATTATCTTAACCTGTAGATACGAAAATAATGGCTTCTCAGTCCAAATTCATGTGATTTTTAGTGAGCTTTGTACATTAATCTTTGTTGATGATTTCAAAGCTCATAGTTTCATATACATCAGAAATTAGTAAAGTATATGTTTATAGACTATTTTGTGATCTCATCTGGTAAAAAAACGGAGTCTTTTTTTCTAATAGTCAAGTATTCAGCAGCAAGAACATAGTTTATGAATCCATTAATAAACATTTCAAGATACTTCCAAATATCTGAGATTGCCGTGGGCCTTTTATAAATCATCCCATAAAATACAGTCTAAAAGCATCTTTAGGATATTATGACCATTTAAAGAAGTCATTTAAAAAAAAAGGAAACAATAAAATTTAAATACATTTCTGTGATAAATATGAATAAATATACATATATAAAAATAAGAAAGGAAGGAATTCCAACTGCTTTTCCTAATCCTATCCATTGGATATACTAGTTATCCTTTAAAGTAAGGTAATACATATAATGTTCCATTTATATAATCGAACATTTTTAAAATAAGCTTTGGGTTTCCTTTGATAAGTGTGAATCCATGTTTCACTGGCACGGCTATTCTTTTCAACTACACTTTACTAACATCCATAGCTTTTTTTGACTTTTATTTTATATCAGAAAAATTCAGTTCTGACTGGTATTGACAAACATTCCATTAAAATCGGTAAGCCAGGTAAAGGTTTTTTTTTTTTTTAATGAAAATTACACAATATAAATCTCCTTAAAATCCTCCAATAGCTTTCTATTGTCTAATGGACAAAACGCCAAATTACTTAGGTTAGCCCTTAAGTATATCTGAACCTTGCCTGCCTTTCAACCTTCTCCTTTTCCTCTACCCACCTTGGCCCTCTTTCGGTGGCTTTTCAGAACCTTCCGCATACATATTTTCCCCTTTCTGCCATACTTCCTCAGGAATGTTAAGGTTAGACTGTCACGATGCCTTCCAATACTGTCTCCCTCCTCCCATTTAGCCATTGCCATCAACTAAAAGGGTCAGGATCATGAAGACAAATATTGTACCTCCTTTGTTCACCATAATATAGCCAGCGCTTAGCACAATACTAGGAGGTAAGCATACACTTATTAAATGAATGAATGTACTAATTAGTAATGCTGACAGTACACTTAACCTGGTAGTGGCAACAGCGAATTGTATTAGCACCTTCACTGCTCTCTATGAGAGCAAAAGAGATCTATGTCTCTTTTGTGGCCATTTGGTAAAGTTCACAAAACTCTTTTGCCTGTGTTACCCTGTTCTGACCCTGGCAATAGCCTTTATGAGTCAGCAGCGTTTTCCTTAGTTTTTCAGCATTGGAGTTGAGATCTGAGGGTAGAAGGGAGGTAAAATGAAACCCAACAAGAAAAGCTAACATCCATATATTCTGAGTTGAAATACAGCCATTGTTTCTGCAAACCAACAGAAAATGTGTTTCTTATTAATTTCCTGTATTTGTTCCACATCTGAGACAGAGGTCAATAGACAGTGACAACTATTTTTAGATTTTGGATTAAATAAGTATTTCATACACTCAAAGTAGTCAGTTTTCTCTATACATTACTACATCTATCCTTTATTATCTTTTTCTATAACTTGCCTGAGCTTCCTCTCCTCTTACTTGTGTTACTCCTTTCCTCTAATCAGTGCTAATGGCTTGTTAAATTTAATACTGATAAAAATTATTTTCAAATGATAAGGAGATACTAAAATGAAATTTTGCTTTATCATTTAAAAACTAGGTCTTGTTCATTGGTTGACTGAATTGACTGCTACTATTTAGATGTACATATAACTTTCTTAACTTCACATTTCTGTAAATAAAATGGAAGACAGATATTGAGAAATTAGCTAAACTGCTCCAAATTATTGCTGCCTTGACATCCGTTTCTGTGGCCAAGTTGCTTACTGGGGAGACTAAACTAATACTATCCCCTCATGCAAGTACAGGCCCTATATAATATCTTGCGGTCACAAGTAAATGTACGTTCCAGATAGAACTCCCCAAGTGCCCTTGTGATAAGCACTTTCCCTCACAAGCAGAGGTTTTCCCCTCAATGTATCCCTTAGATAAGACCTTCACCCAAGCTTAAAAAAAGCCCACACTCTTTTTGGTTTGAATTGAACCACCAACCTTAGCTTGGAAACCCAAACTTCTCCACCCTCAGACCCTGATAAAGGAATATGCTCCTGGGTCCTGAACCTCTTTTTGCCTGCACCCTGCCTTGACTTCCCTGTGGGTGGCCCCTTGAGAGGACTGTGTGGTTCCTCCAGGGTCTGTGAGTAATAACCTCCTCTATTTCAATTTCCTTGTGGTCTTTTGTTGAACATGACCTACAGTCTGACAGCCTGGCTTCTGGTTAACAAATGCCAATTGTTAAAAGTCAAAACAACAGGTTATATTAAATTTCTATTATACATACCCTAATTTATTTTATGTCTGTATACATGGTTAAAATTCTTTTCTTTTACAGAGTATGATTAGATATGGTATTTCATTTTAAAAATAATGATTTGGGGTACAGACAAAGTTAAATAGAATCTAAAGAGAGAACACTGAATCAATGTTGGGTGGACAAACTTATTATGCCAAAAGTATTCATAAGATGAAAACAAAAAAATGAAAGCACCTATGGAGAGCCTGGGTGGTTCAATTGGTTAAGTGATTGCCTTTGGCTCAGGTCATGATTCCAGGGTCCTGGGATTGAGCCCTGCATTGGGCTCGCTGCTCAGCGGCAAGCCTGCTTCTCTCTCTCCCTCTGCCTGCTGCTCTGCTTACTTGGGCTGTCTCTCTCTCTCTCTGTGTCAAATAAATAAATAAATAAATATTTAAAAAAAAAATGGAACCACTTAGGAATGCAATATATAATGACACACTTGTTCAGATCTAAGATACCCTCAATTTAAAAATGCATCATTCTCACATGTAGGACTACAAAAATAATAATAATAGTAATAGTAATAATAATAATAATAATAACGGTACTGTCAATTAAGCAATGACAAATGCCTTAATGATGTACTCTCGAGGTGTTTCACACTAGCCTAATACTGAGTTGAAATTTTGTTCAAGCGTTTTCAAGAAGTTTGTCAATATTTTCACTTTTGGTTTTATGGTCTAGCAGGTTCTATTCAATTTCCTTGGAAGGATGTCAGTAACAAAACATACTATGATTTCAACTACTCTTTCCTATTTTCCTTTGTAAGTCCTGTAAACCACATTGCTGTCTTGCAAATAAATATGCAATTGTAATAGTTATCCATTAATATGCATTTTTCTTTAGTGACACATCAAATTACATTCTACTGTTTTCTCATACCTTTATGTATACCTAATAATCATTATCTTGAATACCCCATGCCACTTTTTGTAAGACAGTTGAAGAGCAATTAAATCTAAAATCATTTTATAAAAGTTGCATATAAATTGAAGTGAAAAGTGTATGAAAATATTATGGCTAATATCATATATGTAAAGAAAATTTCAACAACTACAAAATGGCTGTCAGCAAAAAGCAATTATTAGGTATCTTCAATTGTACATGTCCCAAATTCAGAAAATTCAGAATTATGATGTGTATGTATTGGGAGATGGGTGCAGGGATGGGGAGAGAGAAGTGGAACTTGAAAAAAATAAACATTATATGAAGCAGGTGAGTGGACATAAAACCCAGGGAAATATCATTATATTCATATCCTATGTTGTTTTTTTTCCCCTCTATGCACTAATGCTTTTAATTGAAATGTGAATAAAAAAATGATAAAAGTAAATATTTCAAATATTTTGTTTGTTTTTCACAAATACATAGAATGAAAATTATTTGAATTGTTGAATACTTATATATAACCACAGATGTATAAAAATACATGTAAATTTTACAATAAACAGTTGCATCAAATTTAGCTTTCTAAATGAACTGTCTGCATTACAGGTGCAAACACTTGCATAAAATTCAAATTTTCATTAGGAAAGATTAGGCAAAAATGTACAATACAACATACTAACATACATTTTTTTTTTCCTGAGGGGCAAATATGGTCTTCAAATATGCAAATGCGCATTGCTCTGATTACTCTGTTACATGTTCATTGAAAGAATTTATGAAGCAATTAGGGTAACTTGTTTTCATTATTCAAAACTCAACACATATGACTAAACTTGATCATCTCTTTGATTCTAAACAGATTATTGCCTATTGATGGTGAATGATTGTAGAGTTCTATTTCATGAAGAAGAGTGAATGTTGCATACTATACTTGCTGATTACTTGTGTAAATATGTATTTTTTTAACTTACAAAATCAAGACTTTCAAAAGAGATCACTTCTTTCATCCTTAACTCTGTCTCATTAAGTCACACCTATGCTTGTCTTTCTGAGAACTACTGACCTAAGCTTTCTCTTCCACTAAGTCTTAAGTGACATAGAGTGACTCAAACTTAACATTTAATATCTCTGTCAAATAAGTTCATATCTTATTGCTTATTCTGAACATGTTAAGTATATTCCATTGCCAAGAAAGTGAACAAAGTCCTGTCTATTAATACACCAGGCAAAATTGCTTTTCTAAGTACTTCATAAAAAATATAACAAAACTTAACAAATGCTTTATTTTTTTTTTAACTTATTTTTTTTAAAGATTTTATTTTTATTTATTTATTTGACAGAGATCACAAGTAGGCAGAGAAAGAGAGAGAGAGAGAGGAGGAAGCAGGCTCTCCACTGAGCAGAGAGCCCGATGTGGGACTTGATCCCAGGACCCTGAGATCATGACCTGAGCCGAAGGCAGAGGCTTAACCACTGAGCCAACCAGGCACCCCTTAACAAATACTTTAAAAAATAAACCCTTTAATTCCAAATGTTTTTTATTATTTTCTTTTACAATATTACATTTACACTCTTGCAAAAAAAAATTTACTCAGATTTGTATTCACCTTCTACAACTATTATTTTGGGGGAAAATTATTCAAACTGTTCTACCCAGTAAAAGAGAAATATTAGCAATCATTGAAAAATGATCCAATAGCAAATAATTTTTTAAAAATATTTATTAATGACAACAAATGGATTTTTTAAAAAGATTTTGCTTATTTACCTGAGAGAGAGAGAGAGAGAGAGAGCACAGGCAATGGCGGGGGAGGAGCAGAGGGAGAGGAAAAAACAGATTCTCTGCTGAACAGAAGGCAGGACATAGGGCTCCATCCCAGGACCCCAAGATCATGAACTTAGCCGAAGGCAGACACCTAACCAACTGAGCCATCCATAAACTCCACAACAAATGGCTCTTTACTGAAATTCTTTTCACATTTAGTACTATAATATCAATTGTGAATATCTATAATGGGGATATAATGGTGTAACATTTCTGAAAAACTTTTGCCCATAAGATCACTTTTTCATTGATAAATCTCATACACAATTTTCTCTGTGATGTGCCAGGAAAATGTTAACATACAAATTGTTTCTGAAATATTGAACACATTTAAACATAGATTATACCATTGATCATCTGTGAAATCTAACCTAAAGTTTGCAAAGACCTTTATAAGTGCACTCAGAAGGAAGTGGTTTTTTGTATTGTTTTCAATAAGGTATTTCAAGAGTTCAGTTTAAATTTTATTCATCAGTTGATTAATAAATCATAGTAAGTTTCATAAGTATTTAACAATTTAAAAGTGTATATATATAATAATAAAAATAGCAGGAGAAAGCCCAAGAAATTAAGTATACTTCCAAGAATGTTGAGCAAATAGAAAAGTAAATGGCACCATAGAAAAAATCTAAAAGGATTAGAGAACATAGCTATAATATCTAACAGGCAATAAAGAATACTTTCCAAGTTATAGAAAAACTTGCATCATTAGAACAAAAGACAGGCTGATAACAAACAGGATGAATTGAACAAAATCACGATTTTCCACACATTACTGAATTTTCAGAAAATCCTTACATCTATCAAAGATGGGAAAATATAAATATACAAAAGGAATAAGAATTGGAGTGGCATGAGACCTGTTATCAGACAAACCAAACATTAGGAAAACAATGAACTAAAGATCTTAAAAAAAATTTTGAACTTAAAAGTCAATATCCACCCACAAAAACCCAAATATGTGAGAACGAATCAAGATACCCTAACATGTAAGTCTCATGTAATTAACTTCTAAAGATGTTCAGAGATATTGAATTATTATGTTGTACACCTGAAAGTAATGTAACAGTATTTGTCTAACTATACTCAAATAAGAAAGAAATTCAATATTTTGCCAACTTTAAATCATATAAAAAGTAAACAAAAGATACTTTTCAAAAGGAGAGAAAACTAGAAAGCAGAATACGTTGGCTACAAAAAAACAGAAAATATAAAAGAGAAATGAAAAGAAATCCCACAATGATGGCTTTGAAATAAACCCTATAGTAATCATTCTATGTTAGAACAAGAAGATAACTCGTGCACAGTTAACCTCAGAGGGTGATGACTGTATCAGGGATGTCACTATAATGTTTTGACACTAGTGGTGGGGAAGGAAACACCACCAGGAATTCAGATGTGAATAAAGACAAATATACAGCTTTCTTTTCAGTAATACCTTCTTGTTTTATTTCATGAGAAAATATGTGTTTTTATGTGAAATGAAGTCATTTTTTATGCACTTATTGAAACAGAGCTGATGTAATCACTAATTAAAATATGAAGGATCTAATAACTCATTAGGGATCAAATATATAATATTGACACTTTTAACAAATTAAATGTGAATAGTTAAATCGTATTAAAAAAAGAGGTTTAGGAAATGAGAATGAATGTGTAAGGGAGGAATAATTTTACCCTGTCCTTCAAGATGTTTCTACTAGACTAAGAATTAAATTGACATGAGACAGAGTAACATGAAAAAATAATATTTAATTTTGTACATACTAGGAATCCACCTATACAGGAAATTCCAAAGACAATCACTCAAAATGAGGAATATATGTCATCATGAACTAAGGAAAAGGGGTAGGGGTAGGTAATTCAAAGGGAAGGAATGCAACTCACAGAAAAATATAAAAGAGGACATGTTTAGTAAACAAATGATTGCTGAGCCATTCAAAAACAATGAGACAGAGAGGACTTTGATCAAATAGGCTCTGCTAGTTTCTTCCCTATCATATCTAGTTCATATTATAACAAGTTATTTATGGTGATGGCTTTCTTCAGTGAGCAATTCCTTTGTTTAAATTTTTATTTCATAAGAACACCTGGGTGACTCATTCAAAGTTTCAGAATCTTGATTTTAGCTGAGGTCATGATCTCAGGGTTGTGAGATCAAGTCCCACATAGGGCTGCACACTGAGCATGGATACTTCTTAAGATTTTCTTTCTCTCTCTCTCCCTCTGCCCCTCCCCCCAAGCAATCATTCTCTCTCTCAAAAATAAATAAATAAATTCTCTCTTTTTTTTTTTTTGTAAAAGTGTCTTCAGGAACAAATATTTCACAATAGGGTCTTATATATTATACCAAAGCATGAGTAGAAAAAGAAAAAAAAAAGTAGAATTCTATCAGAATTAAAAATGTCTATGAACCAAAGGACATTAACCAGAGATAGAGAAGACAACTGTAAAAGAGTTTTTAAATTTTTTTAAGTTTTTATTTAAATTCCAGTTAACATACTGTATAATATTAGTTTCAGGTAATGACTCAATACTTCCACAGATCACCCAATACTTACCACTAACACATGCACTCCTTAATTCCCATCACCTTTTAAACCATCCCTTCACCACCTTCCCTCTGGTAAACACCAGTTTATTCTCTATAGTTAAGAGTCTGTTTCTTGGTTTGCCTCTTTCTCTCTGTCTTTTTTTTTTTTTTTTAACCTCCTTTGCTCTTTTGTTTTGTTTCTTAAATTCTTTAAGGTAGTTGTTGGGGGAGGAGGAGCTGTCAAAATTTCTTTCTGTGTCTTTCTTTTTCTAGCCTTGACTATTTTTAGCTAAACATAATCTGCATGTCATTGTGGCCCATCTTGGGCTGCCAACCCTTGGCCCCTACAAATGGATTCAAGATTTCCTGATTTCTATGCCACACAAGCACAAATGCACACAAAACACTGATTTTTCTTTCCTTTTCTGATGGAGAAAATAATTTTTACAAAGAATAAATAGTTATTGTTAAAAACATTATCTGAAATACCACTCCAAAATACTTACTAATTATATACAAAAAAAAAAAAAAAAAAAAGTCAAACTACATCAAGACAAACTATCCCCTGAAAGTGTACCTAATGTCAGAATCTGGAAAGAATTTGCACTAATATGAGACTGGTATGCCAAAAATGATAGTTAAATTAAAGGATTTACATATACTTCTGCATAAAACAAAATATGACTTGAAGTCTAGAAAAAGATAAGCAAAGGTTTTGTCATTTTAGCTGGTAAAATACAATAGGAGAGGCCAAAGGGACATGATTTTAAGAAATGGTGGATGGGCAAATTCAAAGCTGTATTGAGACAACAATAATTTGAATGGACAGAGTGCTAAAAAGTATAAATCTTAGAATCTCAGAATACGACGAAATATTATAAAGACTACTTTTAAGATATTTCTTGGGAAGTTGATGTCATCCAAAATTTTGCACCTAAATTTCTCTTATTGTTTGAAGGCCACCAAATTACACATTCAGATATTTCAGGCCAAGAGAAAAGTACAATATATATAACATCTAAAAAAAAAAAAAAAAAGTTAAAATCCTAGAGATTGAGAGAAAATTGCAAGTTTATAGTCAGCAGTCTCTAAGAAGGTCCCCAATATTACTTTCTTCCTGGTATTCATGTCTTGGTGTAATCCCTTCTCATTGAGTGTACACAGGTCTTACTGACATACTTCTAATGAAAAGAATATGACAGATGTAACATTATGTCATTTACCAAGATTAAGTTAAAAAAGACTGTGACTTCCATACTGGCAATGATGTGGGAAACAAAGGCAGAAGAAAAATAGTTAAATTTCCTTACCCACTGACAAGCCCTTAAAACAGGCAGAGTGACCTTCCTCTAGGGACTCAATTGCCTCCACCTTAACACTTAGCTAAGGGCAAAGCGCAATCCTAGCCTGACCCACCACTACCCCCAACAAACAATTTCTTTGGAAACTTTATCTCTACACCCTCCAAGCTAGGGCTGACTTCCCAAGCAGAAGGCCCACTGATATACAGCTAAAGGGTCTCAAGACAAAGGTTTTATTACCATTAATGAATAACCTTTTTCCCAACAATAGCTAGCTCCTCAAGGTCCTGGAAACCTTGCTTCCAAAATCCTCAGAGACTTATGCCATCCTTAACCCCTTCCCCAACTTGCAAGTATGTAATGGACCACTCCTCACAGCCCCAAGGCAGCAGCTCTTTCTGCCCACAGGTCCTTTCTCTGTGCTTTAAAAAACCACCATTTTGCACCAAAGATGTCTCAAGAATTCTTTCTTGGTCATAGGCTCCAGACCTCACCCCACAAAACTTCACTTATAGTCTAAGACTTCATCAGCAATGCTCTAAATCTCCCTTGGATTGTTGATGCTGGAGAAATAAGTTGTCCTTTGCAAGGAGATCTCTACCTATAGAGACCCAGGTAGCATAGTAAATAAGTGAGGTCCTGAGTCTACAACCCTCAAAGGAACAAGTACATGCCAACAGCCATGTGAGTGACTTTGGAAGCCAGTTCTTTGGTTACTGCCAAACTTCCAAAGGCTGCAGCATTGGCCAATAGCTTGATTGCAAAATTATAAGAACTCTTGAGCTAAAAGTACCCAGCTAAACTACACCCAGATTCCTTGTCCACACACAGTAGGGAAAATAAATACTTGCTTTAAGCTGTCAAATTTTGGAATAATTTGCCACTCAGCAATAAATAACTGATACAGGATCTGTAAATGACTCATAATTGTGATTGTTTTTTACTAAATTATCTGTTATTAAATATTATAACAGTTATATAACAGTAAATCTGATTTGCAGGTACAATTGTAATTAAAGAGTTAAATTTAAATATTTCTCTTAATGCACATACTATAATCTTGCCTTGTACTCTATGCTTACAGATTATATGTGGAGATACAAGTTTTAATTACTTAAAACTGGTCCTCTTTATCTTATGATTATATAATAATTGAATTATTTCTACTTAAATGAGCAGTTTTCATCTTTATACATGTATTTTGTTCTTGAGAGATTTACTACTTTACTACTGTTTTTGGACATTATATAGATACATGGGCATATTTATATAACAAACATATTTATAATGGGACAATAGTTCCTGAATTTGATTAAATAATCTGAAATTCAAATTTGAGGTTAGCAATAATGACCATTTGGAAAAGTGGTCCCCATATCTTTTTTAAATTAAGTTATGTTGTAATCATTTAGTATTTTACATGGAAGATATTAAGTATATTGAATTGCTGCTGTCCTATTAATATTTTTAAATAACTCAGTATAATAGCAAGTTTATTCAAAATTCTAAAATATACACTATAAAACCCCAGTGGATTTAAGAATTTGTGTGCCAGTTTTCTCCCATAAAAATAATAAACCAAATTCAAGAAAATATAGGACTGCCACAAAACATGTATGATACTAATTCAGCATTACATGGAGTTTCATGTAATAGCTCTATTCTAGCTTTTTAGTAATGTGAATTAAGAACTATCACACAGCACATAGTTATAAGCCTGCATTGCATCAAATTGTTTGCTATTTTATAGCAGATAATCACTTGTTTAACTTGAATTTTTATTATTATCTTCTATGTTTACTATTCTGTTTAACATTAAAGGAATTAGGAAAATATTTACTCTTATATGCCTTCTTTGTTGTTAAATAATCATATCTTATTTAAATATCCTTAAGATATTTTAATATTTAATGATTAAATAGTTTTATGACCAAACTTCCATTTCATTTAAACACTAATTTAAAAAAGCACAAAGAAAAAGTTACATAATGGAAGATCAGGTTGACTTTTTTGTTAGAAAATTATTTAAACTCATCCATAATTACTTCAAACTCTCTGTCCTAATGTATTTCTGATATCATACTTGACAATGGATATTAAAAATCTACAATAAAGCAAAGTTCACATAGTGAATTTTCTCCTATGACCAGTTAAAGCATTTGAATCAATCTGCAATACTCCATTACATATCTTGTAAATAAAGCCAAGTCCATTGTAATAAAATTTTGTAAAAAACATGTTTACTATTCATATTTTAACCATAGTTAAATGTTGACATATACATTATTTTAATATATTTTCTAACAAGATCCTTTACAAATAAATTGCATATCGGATACTAAATAATTTTCTAATGAAAGAAACAGGTAGCCAGTTAATAGATTTTGATTTAAACTTTAGATGCAATAAATAATCTGTAGTTAGTAATGGGGAACATTACCAACAACTTTTCAAATTTGTTTTATATTGCAACCTTAAAATAATCCAGAGCCACCCAGTTGATCCCAAGTAAGCCAATTCAAATACTGAGACAAATGGCAACTACTTTAAGAAACCCATGCTTTAAAATCTTAATAACTTTCCTTATTATATATATATATTACTTTTAACCTAAAGGAAAATAAAGTGTTTGGTATAAGTTGAAGATATTTCACTTATTCAAATGTATAATCAAATTTGAATTTCAAGTAACTATGTAGAATAAAATTTAATTATAGTAATCAGTTAATTAAATATTTTTCATTTATTTAAAAAGAACTGCTTTAATTTAGAGCACCTAGACCAAAATACATGTTCTAAAAAATTATTAAGAACACTAAATCCTGAAATAGCTCAGTAGACATGAAGTTTTAAGAACTAAAGTGATAACAATTTAATAGAGTATATAATTTATTAATTTAATGTGTCCTTAATTCTTATAGTCAGAACCATGGGAATAGAGTTGAAATTTAAAATCTAAAGGAGTCAACCAGGAATTCTGGGTTTAACATTATTTGCTTATCAACCTGTGTATTAGACTTTTTGATGCAACTAAGTAGCAAAAGTTGAGAACTTTGTTTCTATGTATTTCAATAATGACACTTAAAGATATATTAGTAAGAAAAAATATAGCTTTAAAAGTGTTGCAGTCTCTATCTTTTCCATTTTCATCTGTTGAACATAAGTTTTCAAGGTTATAATAATTGCAGCAGAAACAATGGAAGTCACATCTCTTATTAGAGTCACATCTCTTATTAGATGTGGCTTTGAAAAAAGGCAAACAAGAATGTCTCTTTTCTCTGGTATCAGATGAGCCCAAAATGCATTGATGATAATTATTTTATAACCAGTGAATATCCAGTACCACTGAGAACTTACTCTGGGCATTCAATTATGCTTTCCACTATTTCTTTTTAGAGATAAATCTAGTTAACAATTGTCTTTATATTAAGTACTCTCAGCCCTTTAATTCACAAGCAATTATTTGGTTCTATTGAATATCTACCCCAGTTCCTTTTATTTATTTATTTTTTCTTTTTAAAATTTTATTTACTTATTTGAGAGAAAGAGAGAGAGAGGAGGGAAAATTGACTCCTCACTGAGCAGGGATCCCAACATGGGGTTTGATTTATCCCAGGACCCTGAGATCACAACTGGAGCAGAAGGCAGATGCTTAACAGACTGAGCCACCCCGGTGCCTCCCTCAGTCCCTTTTCAATATACAAGTTATAAATTAAAAGTTTCATAAAAGATTAGATATATTTTAAAAATCAAAAGCCTAAAATAAATTCAAAGCACAAAAAAGTATATTCTTCCTTCATCTTTATTTGCACTCAATTCCTCAGAAATAGACTTAACATTTTTATTATGCCTCTTTTTAGTAATTACTACTATATTTATTCACATTTATATGTGCAAATACAAAACTCTCTTTTATTCAAAATAGATTTTTTATATATTTGTATGTCATTATCAGCAAAATTTCTTGGTGACTTTCATAAAATGTGCCTTATTTCATCTTAAAGTTTGCATGGTGTTCCATGGCCACTTTTAATGAACTTTCTTAGTTGAGTACAATATATATATAGAAAATGAAACAATGTTAAATATACAGCTCAATGAACATATACTAAGTGAATATATTTATGTAATCACCGAATAGGGATAAAACAGAGAAAAATGCCAGCTTTCCAGAATCCACCCTCCTTTCCCCTCATACTTATTATACTACCACCTACCCCACCCAATCACAGTCCTCCATAGAAAAATTATTTTTGACAACCGTTATGTTTGTAAGATTTATTATTATTGAATTTATCAGAATTTAATTCATTTTAATTGCTGAAATATATTCTATTAATTAAACATACACCTATTTATTTTTTTCCATTTTATCATTGATGGGCATTTCAGGTTTTCCTAGTTTTAAATATTATGAATAATGCTGCTTTGAAAAATCTTGTACATAAATTTTGGTACCCCTTTATAAGCATTGTGTTGTTTGTAAGACTAGGAGTAAAACTGCTAAGTTATAAGATCAGCTTAAGTAGATATTGCCAAAAAGATTTCCAAAGCCATTGTATTAATTTATTCTCCCACTAGCATTATATGACATCATTTGTTTCTAACCTTGTCTACATTTGGTGTTGTCAGTCTTATTAAATTGTAGTCATTCTTGTGAGTATATAGTGATATCTCATTTTGGTTTTAATTTATATTTATTTCATTATTAATGAGGTTGAAACACTTTTGCATAATTTGTGACTTATTGGGCATTTAACCAAGCATATAATTTATTGGGCACTAGGCATTGTGTATTTATAAATCTATGGTGGGGAGAAGGAGATAGTGTTATCTTTCTCTTCCCAATTTATTTATAGAATTCTTTATGTAATCTTGTTATATCTTCTTTCTTTTATATGTATTATTAATGCTTTCTTTGATTTTGTAGCTAACATAATCACTCAATGGGTTTTTTTGAGGAACAGATTTTTAAATTCAATGTACTACAGTTTAACAATCTTTCTCATTAACGTTTTTTACCCAAATAAAATGTTCCCTACTATAAAGTACATTAATATAGGAAATTACTATTAAGAGTAATTTCCCTGAGCGCCTCGGTGGCTCAGTGGGTTAAAGCCTCTGCCTTTGGCTCCGGTCATGATCCCAGGATCCTGAGATTGAGCCCCGCATCGGGCTGTCTGCTCTGCAGGGAGCCTGCTTCCTCTTCTCTCTTTCTGCCTACTTGTGATCTCTGTCTGTCAAATAAATAAAATCTTTTAAAAAATAAAATAAAATCTATTAATGTAATTAATTGCACTATTGTATATAATTAAACAGTATTTCTGGACAAAATTAAACTTTCACATGGTATATTATCTTTTTATATATAACAGATTTCTTTGTTCCTTTTAAAAGTGTTTGTGAATCTGTGTACAGAAATATCTTTTTTTTTTTTTTAAAAGATTTTATTTATTTATTTGACAGAGCTCACAAGCAGCCAGAGAGACAGGCAGAGAGAGAGGGGGAAGCAGGCTCTCCACTGAGCAGAGAGCCCGATGCAGGGCTCGATCCCAGGATGCTGGGATCATGACCCGAGCGGAAAGCAGAGGCTTTAACCCACTGAGCCACCCAGGTGCCTCAGAAATATATTTTCTGTTAATGTCACATTTGCTACTAGAGATTATGCTAGTATGACAGAATGAATTAGAAAATATTTCCTTTTGTCTTTTTGTTGTTGTTGTTTTCTTTTCTTTTTTATGGTAGGGTTTATGTATAACTGATCTTATTGTTTCTTAATATTTGTTTGAAATCGTAAGTGAAATTATTTGATCCTTGAGCTGTCTTTATGAGAAGATTTTTTAACAGTTTCACTTTCTTTAATAGGTATTGTATTAACCGTACTATTTTTTTTCTTCGTTAGTCTTGTTTTTCTAATAATTAACAGTTTTATCTAAATTTTCAGATTTATTACTATAAAAATGTTCAAAATATCCACTATCATTTTTAATGACTATAGTATCTGTAATGATTATCCTCTTTAATATTAATCACTTTTGTCAGGAGTTTATCATTTTTTATCTATCTTTAAAAAAAAAACTTTAGTAGAAATTACCCTCTATTGTATATTTATCTTTATTATTTTCTTTCTTCTTTTTTTTTATTTTATGCATCTTTTGTATTTTAACTTATTTGGAGAGATGCTTAAATTGGGTTTTTATACTTTCTTCTTATACATATTTAAGGATATAAATTTCTTCTTAAGTACAGTTTAGCCACATTTACTAATTGTGATTGTTATTTTTTTTTTCTTTCTTTTTTTCTAAATTCTATTTACTTGTTTATTTGAGAAAGAGAGAGAGGAAGCAGGGGGAGAGGCAGAGAGAGAGAGAATCTCAGGCAGACTCCATGCGGAGCACAGAGCCTGACATAAGGCTTGAAACCCCCATTAAGTTGGATGCTTAATTGACTTAACCACCCAGGCACCCCTTGTTATTTCTTTGATTCAAGATTTTAGAAACATATAGCTTAATTTACAAACTTAAAAAATTATCACTTTGCACTTTGTTTTCTAGCTCGATTCCACCATGATCAATGGGCATATTCTCAAACAATTTTTTTTTTTTAAGATTTATTTATTTGACAGAGAAAGACACAGAAAGAGAGGGGACACAAGCAGGGGGAGTGGGAAAGGAAGAAGCAGGCTTTCCACTGAGCAAGGAGCCCGATGTGGGACCCGATCCCAGGACCCTGGGATCATGACTTGTGCTGAAGGCAGACACTTAACAATTAAGCCACCCAGGTGCCCCAATCAATGGGCATATTCCATAAGATTTCAATATAAAATTTTTTGAAGTTTCCTTTATACATTTGGGGAAAACAGAATATGCATTTAATGTCAGGCTTTGAAAGCCAAGAAGAAAAATCTAATTATAACTCTGTCATTAAAATTGATAATACTCCACACCAACATTTGAAGTGATGAGTACCATGCATGGTTTCTGTCATAACTAACCAATTCTGTGATTGTAGTGTGAAAGCTGGCATAGATGGTATGTAAATAAATGACCATGACTATGTTCCATAAAACTTTATAGAAGGTGCTGTTTGATATTCATATAATTTTCATTTTTATAAAATATTATTCTTTTGATTTATTCCAACCTTTAAAAATATTAATACCATTCTTAACTTGTGGGTCATACAAAAATAGCTACTGGCCAGATATGACCAATAGTTGTAGTTTGCTAATCCCCAATCTATATCCTTACCTACTTATGTCTGTCTGTAAGATTTAAAGAATGCTTATTTAAAACTTCTATTATGATTTTTAACTTACCTATTTCTCCTCTAATTTTATCAGATTTTGCTTCATAAATTTAAAGGATATATTTTGGTTACATAAAAATTTAGACTAATTATATCTTCTTCCTTGGTTAATCATTTTACCATTAGTTTATCTTTATTAATGCTTTTTGTCTGCTCTGATTTTAAACTGCTCTGATAGCTAAACCACTTTCCTTTTGGTTCATATTTGCATGCAATGTTTTTTCTACCCTTTTTAGTCTTTCTGTATTCATATTTTTATATATTATTTTGTAAACAACATATAGTTGGACTTTGTTTAGTGAAATACATTTTGATAGTTACTTGTTTATTCCTACTATATTGTAGCTGAGCACTTGTTTTACATTTAATGTAAATAATGATATGTTTAAGTCTGAATTTGAATTTACTACCTTACTAATGTTTTGCTATTTGCACCAGTCCTTTTCTCTTCTCTTTTCATTGGATTATTTTATTCTTCCTTTAGAATCCTAGAAATTATAACAAAAATCTTTGCATTAGAGCAGTCAAATATAAAGCAGTATAGCTATTATTTCCCAGACAATGCAAATTCATTAGAAGCTTTAGCTCTTATTTTTTAAAGATATTTATTTCTTCGAATGTTTCTGTTGAACTAATACCTCTCAGTCTTACTGTTGTTCTGTTAAATATGTCTTTTTCTTTTTTTCTTTTAAGCCAGCTGCTTAGTTTCCCTTTTTTTGTATTTTTCTATGATATGTTTACACATGTTTTCTTTGTATTCATTTCACTTAGGGTTTATAAAGCTTTTGAATCTGTGACTTAATGTCTTTCATCACTTTCAGAAAATTTGGTCTAATTTCTTTTCTCATATTGCCACTGCCCATATACTTGCTTCTATCCTTCTGGGTTTCCAAACAAATGTTAATACTATGTTTCTTATAGTCAACTTCTTCTTTTCTGTATTTTACATCCATGTCTCCATCTAAAAATTGTCTATCATCATATATACTGATACTATAATCCTCTTTTTTTGCTGTTTCTAATTTGTTGTTAAGCTTTTCCTTTAGCTTTTAATTTTATATAATTTTTTTTCCAGTTTTAGAATTATCACTTGACTTTTTTTTTTTAAGCTCAGTCATGAACATTATACCTTGATCCCATTTTCTTCACATATTAAGTATTTTAATAATTCCAATAATGGGTTACCTGCAAGTCTATTTTTTCTTTTATATTTTATAAATTTGGCCCCATCCCCTACCATTCCTGAAAATCATTTTGTTTTATGCTGAGCACTGTGTATATTAAATTGTATAGTTAATTTGAAGCTTAACTGAATTGTCATCTTTCAGAGAATATTTGTTTTTACTTATGGCAAGCAATTAGAGTAGGGATATATCTCTTTTCAGACTGAAGTAAAATTGTTTTGAAAGTTGGTTTATTTCTTATTTGTATTTGCTCCTACTGTGTTCCTCTAGGGCTTAACTTGGGATTTTTAATAAGATTTTGTCTCCTTGGTTTAACCTCTAATTTTTATCTAACTAGACCCATGTGCTATCTTAGTTGTTGTTTCTTGATTGCTTCTTACTTCCTTGTATGTGTATGAATTGGATAATGCCTTGAGGAAAAGGTAGTAAAGAAATTTGGAACCATGTCAATGTACATTCTTACTGTCAAAAATCAAGTGCAACCAACACTTGAATGTAATCATGAACACTAAGTTTGTCTTTGTCCTAAGAGGTTGTTGAAAGCTCAACTAAGTTCCTCAATCGCTGTGTATTACTTCCTGATCAACTTTTTATCCACTTAGCACCATGCCACATTTAATTGACAAATACCTTGAGGGAAATTGTCATAGGATTCTGGGCTCACCTCAGTCTGTTTCCTTACTATTTGGGACTCCCGTTCCTCAAGTCTTGACTTGTCTTCTTTCTTCATGCCTAAAATACATCTACTTTAGAAAAGTATATTTTTCTATGTTTTTATATTTGTACTTGGGGAGAAGAAATGATAATTGCTCCTGGAAGCTAATTCAGTGGTTTTGCCATGTAAGACTACTACATATAAGTCTACTATACTATTCAACCAACAGATCGAACAGATTTTACAAATCTCAATTTCTTTTCCTGGCATAAAAGGAAAATGCCCATAAGAGAACTAAAGACAACTTATGGGCAAGGTTTTGAAACCCATTCTCTAAATGTATCTTTTTACCTCCCAGAAAAATTCTATAAATAGGAAAACTAAACTTCTATCAATCCTGAGACCAAAGAAATAAAAACTGACCATAAAGACAATTTGAGATAATTTAATAATAAGCCAATACTGATAGCACTAGCTAAGGAAACTGTCAATAGCCAAAATCTGTTCTGTTGGGTTTATAGGCAGGTTTTCTGGAAAGCAAGCTACTGATCTATGAATACATACTAGAATTCTTTTGGCACTAATACTGACTATAATTGAGCTGGAGAATCTCGATATCATGATTGTTCTCTATTACCAGATAAACATCTTTTTATTCAAGTATGAAAAAACAAAAATATGTCTTATGGATCATGTGTTAAAGTTTGATATGCATGTATTATGGGATGTAAAAATAACCCAACAAATATTTACACTTTATTTCACCATCACAGAATATAACTGTGATGAGAAATATCAGCTAATAATATAATCAATGTTGTCAGAGACCATAAAAAACAGATGTGAGTCTTTGTAATATTGCTTCAGTATGTAAAAATATAAAACTTAAAAAGCTTTAGAAATAGCAACACATAGAAAAAATTGTAAAGTGACAGAATGATAAAAAAATATTAAAATATAATGAAAGCAATTGATAAATATCAAACAAACGAAAAAACCTGGTGTTCCCAAAATAAAAAAGAGCAAACACAGTAGTAACAAGCCACAAGTTAGCTGTGAAGAATTTTTTGTCAATATTCAGATTTTAAAAAGTAAATTAATTTTTACTTTAAAAAACTTATGTTAAAAGATTCATATATGTTATATTTACATATAACTTTATAAGCACCAATTCAAAAGTAGAAGCATTTTTAAAAAAACAGAAAAAGTAGAAGTACCTTTGTGGTTAAATTTCTCATCTGTACAATTAATAATTATAATAATATACATGGTATGGTATTATGATATATTATTTTGTTTTGGCTTGCCTGCCATGATTTCTATTTCTTCCTTAAAGCAGACTCTATTTACCTAGTCATAATGTCATATAATTAAGATATTTACAATGATCACTCACATTTCTGTCCTCAGTGATAGGTTTGAGAGTATTCCTGACCCGAGCTAAACCACTGCTTTTCACTTTCAACAACTTCAATCATGAGTGGACACTCTGAATTATAAAGTTCTGAATTCATAGTATACCACAAAGAGGAATTTTGGAGACTCTGGCTGCAGAGTCTCTTTGGAGATTCCAAAACTGCCTGATCTTTGTCTTTCGCAGTATTTGTCTTAGATAATCAGTTCTTTAAATCTTTGAGCTGCTCCAGGACATTGTTCAATAAACTCTATACAATCATTTACATATATATAGTTTTAAATATATATGTATAAATTATAAATATATATATTAAAATATAGGTATATAAAGCTATATATAAAAATATATATGTAGGTTATTTGTTTTGTTTTTTCATTAAAAGTTTTATGTATTTATTTGAGAGAGAGAGAGACAGTGAGAGAGAGCATGAGAGGGGAGAAGGTCAGAGGGAGAAGCAGACTCCCTGTGGAGCTGGAAGCCCAATATGGGATTCGATTCTGGGACTCCGGGATCATGACCTGAGCCAAAGGCAGTTGCTTAACCAAATGAGCCACATAGGGGCCCTATATAAACCGTTTTAAATAAGTTCATCTTACATTTATATTCAATTAAGTTGGATTGTGTGGCTAATCCAAAAAATTAAAAAGTCTTAGCTCTCTCAATGCTGGATTACAGGCAAAAACCTCTTATTCTCTTTCTCTCCACAATCTATTCTACACACAACAGTCCATTTGATCGATTAAAATATGTTTGATTATGCCAAACCTATTTTCAAAACCATTGTCTGGCTTCTCCTGAACGTCAGAAAAAAAAAAAAAAAGTACAAGGCTATAAGAAGGTTTATAAAACCTTACGCAGCCTAATCTCTGATTTCATCTCTTATAATTTCTGCTTATTCACCCACTAAAGCCATCTTGGTCTTGCTGCTGTTCCTTGGAACATGCCTCAGGACTTTGCATAAGATGTCTATTCTATGCAGACATTTCTATTCACAGTTATCCATACGGTTTACTCATTTACCTCCTTCAGATTTGTGCTCAAATATCAAAAAGGCCTAATTTGAGTATCATAATAATCACTGTCACAGTATCTTTAGATTCTAACATTTCATTAGCTGAAAATGTACCAAATATAAAGAGTCAAAAATGCTTTGAAAAAGACAAATAAATAAACAAAACAATGAGAATTTAAAAAAAGAATATCTTAAGAAAACATGAATGGAAAAAAAAGAAATATATATATATCTATACTCTTTGCCATCCTGTAGTCTTTCTTGTACCCTTCTCCAACAAACTGGGACTCTATTATCTCATGTACTTATAAGAAGAAAGCTTTAATGGCAATTGGATCTAAGCTTCAGGCTGGTACTAATTCCTGGGAAACCAGATTTTAATTGAAGTTCACTGTACAGAATGGGTACTGTGAAGTGGAAAGTGATAATTTAAATTCTAACAAAATTTGTCTTACATTAATTGCAGTGAGTTTCTGAATCCAATGTGATCATTTTATCAAATCCTGAGTATAAAAGTAGTATGGGATATTTGGTACATAGTAGCACTCCCACATTGACTACTTAACTTTTGGAGTCTACTCGATTTATGACAGGAAGGATATACTCATGCACATAATAATAAAAACAATAAAATATTATTTTCCATCCCTGAGGGAATTAGATTTATCAATCTTCAAAAACTTGAAAGATGCCAATCCTGTGATTCATAGCATATCCCTATTCTTTCAACTACTTTAATTATTGCAAAATACTAATAAATCTTTAATAATCAATTACTGTGAACTTATTTAATAAGTCCAACTGTGCCTGCTCTCCAGATATATTCTACTTATTAAAGCATGCAAATATATGTCCTGGCAACTACTATGCTTTTATTGATCTAGCAATTACATTTTCAGTGGAACACAAATTTAAATAGAGTAGGTTGCTTTCACCTGGCAGGAACTGCCTCTGAGATATTCTGCTTCTGGGACATTTCAGCCCTCTAGTTCTGTGCCATAATAGAGTTTTCAGCAACATTATTTGATTCACCATCTTGTAAGATGTCATATTATTCCACTATATTATTGATATCATGTTCATAGAACCTGAAGCTATAATAACAACAATAGCACTAACAAATATTCATTTGCATGTTTAATATACTCAGTTAATTCTTAGTATAAACCTTATGAAAAAGTTAATATTTTTACATTTTAATTGAGAATAAAGTATCACAGGGCTATTAAGTAAGATGTCCCCTGTCACAGCTGAGAAGGAGCTGAGTGGGATTCAGCCCCAGGCAGTCTGATGTCAAGCTGGACATTTATTCACTATAAATAACTAATAGTGACCGCAGGATTAACAAATTCCCATTATGCCCTAATAAAAACATACCTAAAAAATAAAGGAAAATATATTTCTTGAAAATGTAAGAACTCTCAATGGTCTTGAGCATGTTTTCTAGTTTTCTGTTGTTGTGTGACAAAATAACAAAAACCTAAAAGCTTAAAAAAACACAAACTTATTATCTGACAATTTCCATGAGTGAGGAGTCTAGGAACAGCTTCTCTGGATCTCCTGCTTAGGACCTTACCAGGCTGAAATGAAAGAGTCCAAACTGTTCTGTGATTCTCATCTTAAGTCATCTTATGGTCATCTTCTGAACAGCACAGTTTTTCAGTAGAAGTCATCTCTTCTAGCTGTATGATTGCTGTCCTTGTTTTCTTGCTAGGTGTCAGTCAGTTACAATATCCAGAGGCCACTGACAATGCTTTGCCACATGGCTTCCCAACCTGGATATTGTTTTCCTTCAGGCCAGCACATGAATATCTGTCAGATATCCTTCTTTACATTAAGCTGGGAAAGTACTCTATTTTTATTTTATAATTTTTTTTTCATTTTACTTTTTGACCCTAGTTTTAAATGACTCTCCTGATTAGGTTAGGCCTACCCTTTTGCCAAATAATAGTAGTGTGATCTCCTATTCACAAGTTCAATCCACACTAAGGGAGGTAGATCATACAGGGCATTTATCTAACGTGTGGGAATTCTGCAGACCTCTGCATGTTTGCATTTTTCCTCTAAAGTGAAAGTGGTGTTGTTTCTTAAACCCACATCCAAAAAAGTTGTTCTACTGTTACCATGTACACTGTTATTTGAAAAACCTTCACTGTTTACTAAAGTTCAAAGAAAAAGAAAACAAATGAGCTGGTCAAGACTATAGCGTCAGCAGCTCTATCACTCTTTCTTCATGACCTAACGATCTAATGTTTATAGAAGTGTTGATGACAGAACAATATCAAGGAGGACACATTGATAAGAATATGACAGCAGCTAACCCTGAGATCTGGGTTTTTTAAAAAAATGCTCATCTTTAACAATCCTAAGTATTCTAATTTCAAAAAAAACAGAACAAACAAGTAAAAAATATAAAAATAATACTTGGTCCTTCAGGGGAAAATTGAATATGTTGACTGGGGACACCCAAGTCCATCATGTTCTCAGTGCTTTTCAATCTGTCTAACCATACATTTGGGTATGACCAGAAGTATTCCATCATTATGTGTCAATGTATATATGAAAGTCTTTACTCCTTCTCTGAAGGTACCAAGTGAGTTATATGAATAGGTTTATCACAGTCTCAGTACACCATCTCCTATCAGAGGACCACCCCTGTCATCAAACTCAAACTATAAGGGATAACTAATAACTGTATGAACAAAAATGTAAAATTATAAATATAAAAAATAAGATATACATGTTCTATTCTGTAAGTTGTCATTACTCAGAAATAGACAACTTTGACTTTCTGTTTTAGGAGTGGCCTAGACCATAAGTGGAAAAGGAAAATTCTCATAAGAAGTAGAATTTTGAATGGACATTTACTAAGTTTAAAATGAGTGGTGCCTGGAACAAGACACCATGTTGATTTCTGGGCATTGCGTAATGGTTTAGTTGGATAATTTGAAGAGAAAAGGGTTAAATTGTTGGTCACTAAACACAATATAGATAAATCTCACAAATATAATATTGAGCTAAAGAATCCAGGCATGTGAGCACATGTGCGTGCACACACACACACACACACACAGAACAAAACAAAAATAGCCAAATCACAGAAACAGCCCAAGGGCCCATAGAATGAGGAATGGATTACTCAGCCATAAAAGAATGAAATCTTGCAATTTGCAACAACATGGATGGAGCTAGAGAGTAGTATATTAAGATAAGTCAGAGAAGGTCATTTCTATATATCTCACTCACATGTGGAATTTAAGAAACAAAACAAATGAATAAATGAGCGGGCATGGAGAGAGGGAGGCAAACCAAGAAACAGACTTTTAACTATAAGGAACAAACTGATGGTTACCAGAGGGGAGGTGGGTAGAGGGATGGGTAAACTAGGTAAAGAGAATTAAGGCATGCACTTGCTGTGATGAGCACTGGGTGATGTATGGAAGTGTTGAATCACTACACTGTACACATGAAATTAATCTTATACTCTATGTTAACTAACTGGATTTTAAATAAAATCTTTAAAAAACGAAGTTAAAAAAAAGACATTAATTATAGAAAGTTCAAAACCAAACAAAATTAATCTATGGTAATAAAAATCAGAAGGGTCGGTATTCTTGTGAGTATTGAAACCAGAAAAAAAGTATATTGGGGCCTTCGGAAGTATGTGAAATATTTTATTTTATGATCTCAGTGCTGCTTGTACAGATGTGCCCAGTTTGTGAAAATTCATTGAGCTGTGCCCAGATGGTTTATGTACTTTTATGAATGTATGTTATTATCAAATAAAAAAACAAATTATTTCAGTAAATAATTAATCTCAAGAAATTTTTTGGAAGAGCCCTGTAGTAGAACCTCTAGGAGTAGGCCCAGAACATGAAAACACATTTGTTCCTACTGTAGAAAAATACTTTCATAATCAGGTGTACAGACTTTTTAAATATCAGCTATCTTCTTTCCAAAAGAGACCAAAATTTGTGGACTGAGCTTATGATTAAAATGTGTGTGGTGCCAAGAAGGAACTTTAAAAAGTAACTTTCCTCTTCATAAGGTGACCTAGCCATAGACACTTATGAATGTGCAGTTACCACCAAAAATAATTGTTTTATTTCTCAATATGTCTTCACATTTCAGGTGAACAGCAGCTACATGGTGGCCTCAAGTTTCTTACCTTAGAACGCTTTCATGGCTGGGGGTTGTGGTAAAGATTTCTTTTTTCTTTTATCAGACAAAAACTTATTGTAGATATGGATTTTATTTTCAGACTATAAGCATGCTTGCTCAGGAACCTCCAACCTTGGACTAACTAAATTCTTCAAAAATTATCATTCTTTTCCACAAGAACTATCTCCAGTTGAAATAAAATAAGCAATGTTTTGAAACTGATCATCCTACTACTCCAATAACATAAATAACTGGTTTTATTAAAAAAAATTAATGCAGATTCAGCTATAGTTCCAGGAGAGACAATACCTTATGAACTTAAGTTGGCTTTTCTGCATTATCATGTTTATAATCTAAATCCATGACAAATATATGTTGCTCTCTTTTCCTTAAGCAGAATGCTAAATCTATGAATAGATGAATCCAGAAAATAAAGTTAGAAGAAGGTTTTGGTACTTCTTACTCTTACCCATAATATCACATCTCGAAATCTTGTTTCTTGCACTGTAGGGTGATGGCCTATAGTGTTTTTTATATCTATATATCTATATATATAGATATATATAAATATATTATATACTATATATTATATAATTATATGTAAATTATACATATATATATAAAATATACATATACATAAATTATACATATACGTATAATTATATATAAATTATACATATTTGTTTATTTTTAATCCACCAAAATGATACTTCTACAAGCATATCTTCTAAATTTTCCTAGACAGGGTTACATATTTTACTAGAATGACTGACCTGATAATCAAAGAGAAATAGAGATTTTGCTACAGAAATATGGGTAGAATTGAAGTAGTACGCTGGAATGTTTCCACGTAATAATAGGCCTAGTAATAAATATTAAATAAGAAAATGTAATAGGATCCACAGAGACTCCAATTAACAAGGGATAGAAAACTTAGTTCTACTGACAAGGTAAAAAGCTAAATGTGACCTGAGAATATTCTCGCCAAAGATAAAAATATATGAAATAGAAATTAAAAAAAAAAAATCAGCGACAAGTTTACTTCCCATGATCATTTGCAGCATTGCTTACTCTTTTACGTATACTTCCTTTTTCTTGCTTTTGTCCACTATTAACCACAGAGTGTCTTGGTTGATTTGGTCCATAGATCAAAGAATACTGAGATGCTATAATGACAGAGCAACCCAAAAAACAAACATAACCCAGAGAACACAAGTGTCATCTTTGGAAGCATTAGCCAAAAATCACTTTTGGTTTTCTCCTACTGTAAATGGAATGAGATTATTTTTTAATTATGAGCACACTATGTAAAACAGGAACATTTTAAGAATCGTATATATAGAAAAAAGAGTGAGTAAGTACTTGCCTAAGACTTTGGACAGGTAAGGTATGTAAAAAAATTTCTGTTGTTTTTGACTTCTCATCACCCCTTCTTCTAGGAAGAGATCCCAATCTCTACGACAACAGGCAGAGGCAGTACACAATGCAAACTGGCTCAATCAAAATATCTCCTACCCCTGACACTCAGATAATATGCACTTCTGTGAATATTAATCTATAATACAGAGGCTGAAGATTTATTAAATCACATTATTTTAAGGCTTTACCTTAGTGAGACAGCCCGAACTCCTGCTGGCATTCCCAGTGTTGCCCTGAGCTATCATCTTTGCTAAGACCTGAATGTTAAGCTTTAGGTATTTCACTATCCTTTATATAAATCCTCTTTCCTTTGTTTATTTAAGTTAGCTGAATCTGAGTCTTTCTTTGGTTATTGTTAATCTCAAAAACCAAAAAGCCTAAGCGTTACTAAATTAGAGAAATATCTACAGCAATTTGACTTGAATATTTTAATCAAGACTCTTACCAGCAATTAGTTTGTCAAACATTTAAGAAGGCAAAAGAATTCTCAGATACACAGCACTCCTTGAAAGTTCTTTTCCTTTTCTGTTTCACAGGGAGATAAATCACAACTTGATGTCACTTTCAATTGTGTTCGCAGCCGCTGCCGCGCCGCCATCGCTCGCCAACGCCAGCGCCGCCTCTCGCTCGCGGAGCTCCAGCCGAAGGAGAAGGGGGGTAAGTAAGGAGGTTTCTGTACCATGGCTCGTACAAAGCCGACTGCCCGCAAATCGACCGGGGGTAAAGCTCCAAGGAAACAACTGGCTACAAAAGCCGCTCGCAAGAGTGCGCCCTCTACCGGAGGGGTGAAGAAACCTCACCGTTACAGGCCTGGTACTGTGGCACTCCGTGAAATTAGACGTTATCAGAAGTCCACTGAACTTCTGATCCGCAAACTTCCTTTCCAGCGTCCGGTGCGAGAAATTGCTCAGGACTTCAAAACAGACCTGCGCTTCCAGAGTGCGGCTATTGGTGCTTTGCAGGAGGCAAGCGAGGCCTATCTGGTGGGCCTCTTTGAAGACACCAACCTGTGTGCTATCCATGCCAAACGTGTCACAATTATGCCAAAAGACATCCAGCTAGCGCGCCGCATACGTGGAGAACGTGCTTAAGAATCCACTATGATGGAAAACATTTCATTCTTTAAAAAAAAAAAAAAATTCTCTTCTTCCTGTTATTGGTAGTTCTGAATGTTAGATATTTTTTTTCCATGGGGTCAGAAGGTACCTAAGTATATGATTGCAAGTGGAAAAATAGGGGACAGAAATCAGGTATTGGCAGTTTTTCCATTTTCATTTGTGTGTGAATTTTTAATATAAATGCGGGGACATATAAAGCATTAATGCAAGTCAAAATGTTTCAGTGAACACGTTTCAGCAGTTCAACTTTATAACAATTATAAATAAACCTGTTAAATTTTTCTGGACAATGCCAGCATTTGGATTTTTTTAAAACAAGTAAATTTCTTATTGACGGCAACTAAATGGTGTTTGTAGCATTTTTATCATACAGTAGATCCATCCATTCGCTATACTTTTCTAACTGAGTTGTCCTACATGCAAGTACATGTTTTTAATGTTGTCTGTCTTCTGTGCTGTTCCTGTAAGTTTGCTATTAAAATACATTAAACTAAAAAAAAAAAAAAAAAACTTGATGTCACTGATACTGAGCATTATGCTTCAGAAGGTTTGGTCATTAACATCAGAAACTATTTAAAAGACTGAAATAAGAACATATGGTTTAAATATGAACTACAGTTCTAGTAGAGTAACTAAAGTTACTGAGTAAAAGCTATTTTACTACTAGCTTTCCATGAGCCTGGAGTAGTGGTTAGAAAAAGTAGTGATGACTTTAATTAAATGCATTAAATGTCAAGACAAAAGTATTTTTAATATTGCCATGATAGGAAAAATATGGGTTACTCTGTGCATAAATTCTTATTTAGGAGTAAAAAAAAGTCTTTCTAAAGACCCAACACAGTTACAGGTACATAATGGGTGCTTAATATATATTTCTCTAATTTTTTGAATGAAATAGTTAATATAAATTGAAACTTGGGGGATTTTTTTCAGTTAGATATGATTTTAAAAATCTGAAATTAAAGATTACTTAGATTGTCTAAGGAAAATTAGATAAAAAAGAAAATATAAATTTAGAATAATGGTATTGGGAAAACAGTCCCAGGTAATTAAATAAAAAATAGATATCTTTAAATATATGATTAGATCATCCTTTCCCCTCTCCAGACATTCACTGATAAACAGGGGAGGATTTCATGTTATGAAATAATAAAAACAACTGATAGACATTTTGGAAAATGTTCTATCTCTATGTTCTTTGATGTTCTATTAATGTCAGAACAAGAAAATGCAAATTAAGCCAACGATGAGATGCCATTTTAAGCTCATTTTAAAATAAATGGCCCAAATGATAGTAATGAAAAGAGGCCATTCTTTTGGAATGGACCTTAGATTTTTAAGAATCTTTTTTCATTCCCTTCCCCTAGATCTCTTCTTCTAAGCAGTAGCTAAGTGCAATTCATTGTTTTCTAAAGTTTCTCTCCAAACTCTATTCCTCTCTACTGCCCACAGCAAATACTACAGCTTAGTTTGACATTATAACTACCTAAATTCCACAATTACTTTCTATTTTGTCCTGCAGCCTCCAGTCTTACTTCCCTTGATATATTCTCCTCCTTCCGCCACAAAGCAAATTTGCTCATGGTGTTCCTCTGATACTGGAATAGCATCTCTTTTTTTCTTAATTAAAATCAAACTGATCAATATGTTTTTGAGATACTTCATTTACTTTTGTGTTCCTGTTCAATTACTTATCCAACTTCATTTTCCCTGTTCAACACCATCTCCCATTCTGTAATTCCCAAATCTAAGTTCTAGGCAGCTCTACATCCATTCCCCATGTTCTCACTTACTTCTTGACCTCAGCTCAGATTTCTTTTTCCAAAACATGTTTCCTTTAACCTGATGACCTCTAGGCATCCTAGACATAGAATCAGTTTTGATATCAATCACTTACCCATCATTACAACTAGTTTCTTTCCAGTAAACTCCTAAGGAGTTTTACCCTATTACTGCAACATTTATTTGGCTTCATTTAACCCAATTCAAATAAGGAATTTAAAACTGCATTAAAGCTTACTTGTCTTAAGTCCATTTAAAAAATGATTCAAAAACTCTCTTTACAGTTTTTATTATTTTTGTTTTCCTTTAATGATTTCTCTACAAATTTAATTCTATCTGTACAATTTAAGTTACCATCTCTACTCTATTTATTGCCTTCTTAGGATTTTTCTTTAATTGAAGACATACTTTTTTGAAATTTAAATCATTTCTTCTAGTGTGTAAGCAATTTTATCAGGTCATACCTTAAAAATGTCAAATGTTTATATTTTTTACCATATAATATTTACAACAGAAACATCTTAGTAACAAAAGCTTTGTGTCCTTTTCAATGGTACATGTTGAAAAGACACATTTCATGAACATCAACCTTTTTTCCTAAATATACTGAAAAGATCAAGAACATAATGACATTATATTTTACTGGAATTTACAGAAATAGTATGACATAATATAACAATGTAAAATTTGATCTAGCTTATTATTTTCCCATTGGATAATATCATCACTAGTTTTGCCCTACTATTATTCAGAATAACCATTCATGATAAGTATCCACAAAAAACACTTCAGTGGAAGACTATCCATATCTAATTGAGCATACATAATTTTCTCCCCCTCTTTATTTAGCACAAAAGATTTAATTTAAAGGAGAATGAAATATGTACTTTGTCCACTAAATACATCAAACTCATATTCTGAGGAACATGAGCTTTTAAAGAACATAAAGTTTCTTCTGAAATGTTCTATAAGCAATACTAAAAGTTAGATTTTCTCCAGAGAGACACTTATAATGTACTTTCATTGAGAGGAATTTTAAATACTGAAAAAAAAAAGTTTAAATAAAAAATAAAGGGAGATGCATAAGATTCCATTCAGATTTAAAATGTTAGGTATCACATAGTAAACTTCTGGTGTAGGATCCACTAGGAAACATAGTTGTTGGGGATGAAGAAAGGGGTGTTTAAGATTATCTCCATTTCATAAATGAAGCAATAGAATCTTAGAGGGCTTCCATCACCTTAGACTTAGCTAAGTATAGAAGCAATATTCAAAACTATATTTGTCTAGTTCTATAGCTTGTAATTTGAAACAACACATACTTCCCGCCACTGACTGTACATGTAGCAATTTTACTGTAATAATTGATTTAAAAATCTTATGCATCATATTTTATAACTATATTATTATATTACTAAGAGATATTAAATGGTTAGCTAATAACTTCATGTAACATTTAATACATCAGAATGACTAACAGGAATTCAAAATAAATAATCAAAAATCTTTATAGCACTTCATAGTCTAACCAGTGTGTCAGGACACAATGCTGGGTCATAGGCAGAGGATGAACAAGGAAACAGTCCTGGAAGCATGCTACTGCCTAGGATTTACCTTTTGTTTCTGCATGATAGAGCAATGTAGAGATCTGGAATTGGAAAGACCAGTTTAGCAGGAGGGGCACTCAGGGGATTTGGGAAACAGACTACCAACTGGAGTAGAAGAATATTAATATTTTAGTAAACCATGTACCCATACAAAAAGCATGTTGGCTCTTTATCAGCCGGGTTATAGGTGTGCTAAGATATTGATCCTCTCAGCCATTGGTGTGGCCAAGTACAGCCTGGGTAGCCAGTTGCTTCATTTACCTTCAAACCCATCTGTGGTGGGTATGTGGAGAAGAGGAGTAGTATCTCCACACAGGTAGCCTAGGTCAAGTTACTTCACTGAGCCACAGGAACATTTTTCTATGTCTCTCCTAATGTCATAATCTGTAAAGAACCTTTCTAAGTCAAAGTTGAGATGGGTCACCCACTATTTTATACAATCATTACTTTTTAGTTAAATGAAGTAATATGCTTTATTATACTTACCTGTGTTTGTAGTATCTTTGTTACTGCTGTTATTAACCAGAATACAGGCAATTGAGGCAAGAAACTTAGGTTCTAAGTTTGGTTTCCATAAGATACTATGTGAATATAGAATATAATTTTAATTTCTTTAAAGTTACATGTTGCCTAGAGGCACCTGGCTGGTTAGGTTGGTTGAGCAACCCATTCTTGGTTTAGGTTCAGGTCCTGATCTTGGAGTGGAGAGACTGAACTCTGAGGCAGGCTCTGCCTCAGTGGGAGTCTGCCAGAGGTTCTCCCCCTCCCTCTACCGACCCTGCCCCCTCATGCACACACTCTCTCTCTCTGTCTCAAATAAATAAATAAATGTTTAAAAAAAAAAAGCTACATATTGCCTCATCAGAAAGAATGAGGTTATAAGGGATTTTTTATCCAAGTAACAATTATGTGTGCTTTTGTTAATCTTTATACCTGAAATCAGACTTACACATTTGGAAAACAGGGCTAATTATAAAAGAAGAATTTGAAGCAAGTTTTGAAAATCTTAAAATCTCTTCAGGTGAGGTGGGCTGTTATTTGAGAAACAGATTAATCAAGGAATCCAGGTGCTGGAGTCAAGCATATCTCAGGTTTGTATTTAAGGTTTTTTTGTTTTTTTTGTTTTTGTTTTTGTTTTTTCTAAAGATTAATTAATTATTTATTTAAGAGAGAGACAGAGATAGCCGAGAGAGAACATGAGTGGGAGGGAGGGACAGAGGGAGAAGCACACTCCCAGCTGATCAGAGACTCCACGATGAGGGTGGAGGGGTCTTGATCCCAGGACTCTGGGATCATGACCTGAGCCAAAAGCAGACTGTTAACCCACGGAGCCACCAAGATGCCCCAATTTTAAGTTTTAACATGTTCCCAGAGCAAATCATTTTATCTATCTAAGCTTCAATTTCCTTAGAAATGAATTGGATGAAAACAGTTCATAGGGGCCATTGGCCATTGACTGAGCAAACCACCGTGGCCTCTTCTGGCACAGTACTGCAAGACAACCTGTTTCATGCTCCCCAGCAAGGCAGCTCCATTATCTGTGGCCCAGAGTTGGGAAGCCAGGCAGGTCATCAGGACTGCACAAACCGCAAGAATGCCAGCTGGGACAGCCTCTGTTAGCCTGTGAGGTTGGTGGTGTGAGTGTCATAGGCCAGCCCTTGCACCCGCTCCCATAATGCAGTGCATGGTGCGTCATTGAGGAAAGAAAATTATGGCTGCAGCATAGCTCTAAAATTCACTTCTCAGCAGGAGAACGCATCCACTGTTCTGATGGCCCGACCTTTCTGGGTCAGTAATGGACAATGTCAGGGTACACAGCACATATTCCTGTCGTTTAGGAAATCAGAGTCTAGATTAACAGTTTGCAAGCGTATTTTCGTACTTCATGCTTTGGGAGTTAACAGTTGAAGAGAGGGAGGAAATTTTTTGAAAATTATAATAGGTGATTAGCTGCCACTTGTCTGAGGTCTGTTTTGAGACAAACTAACCTCTTTGTAATGCTAAAGCAAGGTCACTAGATTAAAAAACAAAAACAAACACACACACACACACACACACAAAAAACAGAAAGCAAAATGGGCTGTGTTCTCTTTTAAGCTGCCCCAGCCATGCTGGAAGCAGTTGTTTGAGAGTGGATTCTTTTGTAAAAAGGTAGCATCAAGTCACTGTGAACATTTCTTTTAACCTATGCCTTTGCAAAGGCCTAACCTCCGAAAGTACATTTGAGAACAAATTCTATCTGCAGTGGCATTAATTATAAAATGAGGATCATTAGATAAATCAGTTAACTGAAAAAGCATTTTTCCTGAAGTTGCCCAGTGGATAAGTAGTGGCAATCCCACTATGCAAACTATCGGCTGTTTTATTTTAATTGCACTATTGAGTGAATCCTCATGTTCAAGTACCATGAGCAACACTGGACTGAGTATGGGATTCCAGGACAACTACAGAAGAGTATTTCAGGAAAAAGACCTTTGTCACATCTACATGTTAACTACTGAAGTTCTGCAGGAGTTGATCGGGAGAAGCAACCTCAATACTCAGACATCTTGAATATTTCGGCAGTTACCTTGTACTTGGCAATCAGGCATTTAGCTGGATCTCTTTTCCTCCAAATTTGGGCAGACACTATATAGCTATATTTGAATCCTCCCAAATGTGTTGGCAAAGCCAACAGAGCCCAGGCAGAAGACTCTTCTGGGCAATAGACTTATAAAGCTTTACCTCACAGTACATGGAAAATCAAAGATTTTTTTCAGCTATAACACAAGATTCTCTGCAATGGTGTGCACAGTTAGCATCTCTTCATGGACCTTTATTCCCCATGTAAGATCACAAATTGATTATTGAAGGATTACTGAATACTATCAATGAAATTGAAATACAAGATTTGGAAGTTGTGGAATTCTCCAGCATTAATCGGCAACTTCATAAATGTATTCCCTCCAGATGTTTTAAATGTCATTCCAAATGAACTTCTCTTCTTTGTTAACTGCCTCACACACCTCACTTATTCTTCAGGTGAAGTGCTGCTTTGGAAGAAGTTTTGATAAAGATGACATGGTATACAAGGAGATATATGGCAAATTGCTAGAGTCCTCCTAACTTGGATCCAAGATGACAAACATTTTTATCCAACATGCAGCTCAAGTTTTCAATTCCTATATTCAGTGTCACCTAGCTGCTCCAGATGGCACACGAAATTTGACTCTAAATGGTGTGGCTTCTTGTGAGGAAGAAGAAATAAATAAACATCAGGAGGATGATGAAGACCAACTTTCAGATCAGCTGTGTGGGAATCCTAGGAAGAATTGCTGCAGGACACTGTACACTCCTACTGGCAATGTAGACACGGTCCAAAGAAACCCCAAATATAATCTATTGACAGTTCCCAGGGAATGCATAAATTGTTTAAATATTTTAAGCACCACACGGCACCCACACCCCGCAATCCCAGCACACTGAAACAAACAGACAGAAACATACTCATAATTGTATTTCTTGGCTTATACATTTGGACCTCAGGCACCACAGCATAGAGAAATTATGGAAAACATAATATGAGACATTATTTGACCCAAATCAATAAAAACTTGGAACAACCACTTTTCAAATGACTTTTGTTAGCCTTGATTGCTCACAAAGCAATGTTTCAGTGTTTAATGTGTCAAATAATAAGTCACAACTCCTATTAAAAAAAAATACCTAAAAGTTTATGTAAATATTAAAGCAGTGTATTTAGCACAACTGTTACAGTTCCTGGCACATAACTCTCACCAGATACTGCTGTATTGTAAAAGTCATGACCTTTATTGGGAGTGGATCACTCATATCCATGCTGGAATCCCCCTGTCACTTTTGTTAGTTAAGAAAAGAACTAAATGTAAGAATGGTAAATGAAAACATCTCAACTAAATGGTGGACCTAGAGATATAGGGGTTTTACTGTGCCTCATTTCACAAAGCCTTCGTAAATAGCCTTGAGTCTGCAAGTGGAGGCTGATTTAGCCTTCAAATGTGAATAGTTACATAAAAAAAATTAAACTAGCTAAACCAGACTATATAAACTCTTAAGAGAAGATGTAATAGCTTAGAATTATCACTTGACATATTTTATTACCTCTTTCCATTCCCGGTAAGTAATTACTCCATTGTAATGTTAAAATTCAGGCTTATAAATGCTGTTTATAAGACTATAGTTTTTTTTTTTTCTTTTTTCCTTTCTGTAATCTCTCTTCTTTGTCTTGGCAGCCAGTTCAGTCTCTCACCATGAAAAAGAGACAGACGTCAGCAATATGTGGTGAAACAAGATTTAAGAAATAGAATACTCTCTAAAATAAGATAATTCTAATGTTAATTACTCATAATTACTCAAACTTTTCATTGAAATTCATCCAGTGAACTAAAGAATAGTTGGCTCGAAATTAGACAGTGTTTGAAAGTGTTCTGTCTTGCAAAATATATGGTTACGTGTATGTACTGTATAGATTAGATAGGCTATCCCTAAATTTTACCAATACAATTTAGCTAAAAAGTGCTAAACTGATTTTCTCATGATAAATGCATACCTAGGTTGTCAGAAGATTATGTCATGCCACTCTGCTGCCCTTCTTTGCTGGGTTACATGAAATTAGCAAAATTGATTTGTTGAAACATTGTACAGATATTCTTCAAAGTCTTCAAGTTGGAGGGGGATGGTTTCAGAGATATGAACACAATTATTACATGGATTTTAAGCTCCAACACTTACTAGGTATGTGAACTTGGATAAGATAAACTCCCTGAAACTCAATTTCCACATTTTAAAAATAGAGAATAAATTTACTGTATAAAGATATTATGTAGATTACATTAGGTGATATCAGTCCCTCTTACACAGAACCTAGTAATTAGTAGACACTGGATATTTCCTTCTCCTATTCTATTGTTGAGGAGACTAGTGAGTAAATCTGTGTCTAAGAGTGGAGAGATTCAGGGGCTTGTAAGGGTGGATTTTATTACTATTACAGTGTTGATTATATTCTTGATGGCAATTGAAGATATTAACCACAGGTATCAGCCACTCCTGAGGTGTAAAATGGGTGGGGTACTTAGTTTACATGTTCAGTTACATTTTCAGTTTAATTTTATAGACTGAATTAAAATTTGGTACCCATGTGCATCACCCAAATAAATAAGAGATTGATTTAAATTGGAATGCTAATTATTCCTTTAATTGAGAAATATTTTTAGCTTAGATTTATTTAAGTTTCAAAAACTCATATGAATTTGCTAGTTGAGTTAGCTCCTTCTAAGAACCTATAGTCCAATATGTAAGGAAGCAGCATTCCCTGTTCTGGATAATTCTAAAAAATTCAGTATATATTTCTATTTATTTTAAATCAGGGATTTAAAAAATTATTACCTTCCCAAAGAGTTAGATCGTGTCCAGTAGTATCATGACCTTTTATATTCATTGAAGTTATACAATTCCATTTCCAAATCAGTATCTTAGAAGATGGGATTTGAAAGTCACTTTTATCTTTTCTGAAAAAAAAACAGTAATCTATGACTATGGATAATTTATGTTGTCTATCAATAGTTTGCTCCTTCCTGTTGCTGAGTAACATTTCATTATGATGTACCCCCATTTGTTTACCCATTTTCCAGGTGGCGAAAATTTGGGGAGTTTCCAGCTATTAGTAAATTGAATAAACCTGTTCGATACACACAGCTGGAATGCATACATAATTATATGTTTAACTTCATAAGAAACTACACATTATTTTTCATAACGGTTGTATCCTTTTGTATATTGACCAATTATATATGAGATTTCAAGTACAAATTCTTTTCCAGTACTTCATACTTGGTATTGTCAGTTTTCCCCCTCCTTCTTCTAATGGCTATGTAGGAGCATCTTAGTATTGTAATTTATTTCCCTAATGACTAATCACATTGAGCATCTTTTTATATGCTTATTTGTAATGTTTATCTTCCCTGGTGAAGCTTCTTTTCAGAACTTCTGGCAATTAAAAAATATATATATTGTTGAGTTTTGAGTTCTCTATATGTTCTAGATACAAGTTAGTTAGTTATAAGATATATGCTTTGCAAATATAGATACTTTCCAATATGGTGGTTCATCTTATAATTTTTCAACCATACAATGGTGTGAAAATGATTTGCATTCAGTGGAATCTGTACCTCAAGTTTTGAAATTCAGTATTTTACAGGGCCAGCTTTCTATGGTAAAATACTCTCTTGTGATGTTGGATAGCAGCTTCGAACCACAGCTTCCAGTCAGACATGTAATCATGAGGGTAAATAAGGATACACTTAAGGTATTCTGTACCCATACGACCATTCTGTTTTTCACTTTCAGTACAGTATTCACTGAATTACTTGAGATATTCAACACTTTATTTTAAAATAGGCTGTGTGATAAATGATTTTGTCATATAAGATAGGCTAGGCTTAAACTGTGATGTTCAGTAGATTATTGTATTAAATGCATTTCCAATGTCATAGTCAAAGAAGATCTGTATTTCTTCCTAGTCTGTGTTTTAATATTTTAAATCTCAGAATCTTTAACAGGAGTTTCTCAATTTTTATTTTTATCATTCTTTAGCTGTTGTACTAAAAACACTTTGCCTAGTCCAGTGTACAAAGATTTCCAGTTTGTTTTTTGCTAAAAGTTTTATAAGTTTATATTCTACATTTATGTTTACAATCTTATTTGAATTAATTTTGTATAAAGTTTGAGGTGTAAGTTTGAGATATAGGTTGAGTTTCTTTTTTATTTTCTTTTTTCCTTCTTCTTCTTCTTTTTTTTTTTTTTTTTTTTTTTTTTTTTTTTGCATAAGAAAGTTCAGCTGTTCCAGGATTGCTTGTTTAAAAGACCATCTTTTTTCTGTAGAATTTCTTTTGTTTTATCAGAAATCAATTGACCATTTTCATGCAGATCAAATGAAAGGAAGAGGGATAAGAGTGGGTGAGGGAGAGAAAAAGAGAGAGATAGAAAGGAAAGATGGGAAAGAGGGAGTGTGGGAGGAAGGAAGGAAGGAATCAGTGTTCAGAATATATATGTGATTAAATTAACTGTCTGCATTAGGACTTTTGAAATCAATTCTAGTGTACATTATTTTATACTCTTGAGAAGGTTTACAAAACAATGAAAACAAATAAGTTGGAGTAGGATTACAAATTTAAGCAGGTAATTTGACAAATGCAACCTGTCTTGCACATGTAGATAACTAAAGGTAAATTGGGCAATTCAATTGTGTTGTCTCTTGTGCAACTCTCTATCTTAAATAAAAGATAAATTATACTTTCAAGTTTATAAAAATGTTCTAGGTTTCAATTTTACTTAAAGGTAGACTTTAGTGCATTACTTCAAATATATTACACTTTGTAAAATCTCTTTTCTAAATATGTAAAATGGCAAATGTGTTACATACTTTATATACTATTTCAGGTCTCCCTGCATGATTTTTTTTTTTTTTCCTGATCTCTGGCTCCTTAACTGAAAACTAAGGTAAATAAGGCTTAAATATTGTTCTTAGACCAAGTCTGGTTAGCATAATTCACAAGTAACTATTAAGTGCCTACCACTCTTATCTTAGGTTCCTAAGATACATCAGTGAACAATATAGAGCAAAAATATGTACCTTTATGGCACTTTTATTATAGCAAGGAAAATAGACAATAAAACATTAACACAATAAAAGAAAAATGATATTGTACATAAGTTGATAAGCATAACAGAAAGAAATAAGGCAGAATAAGAGTGTCCAGAATGTAAAGGTGGAAATTTAAACTATGAAGTTTACTTGACAAGCATGGTTTTAGCACAGATTTGAAGAGCATCTTATAGTTAGCTATAATAGCTATCTCAAGGGAATGTCCCAGGACAAAGAAAAAACCAGTGTGGAATCTGAAACACAAGAGCCCACCACATGAATACACTGAAATATAAGAAGGCCAGGATAACATGTAGAATGAACAAGGGGGAGGACATAAAAAAGGAGACGAGATCATAAAAAAAAAAAAAAACTTGAGGGCAAGTATAAGGCCTTTGGTACTTACTTGAGTTAAAATGGAAGCTATCACAGTTTTGACTAGAGATGTGACATTCTGACTTCTGTTTTAAATGGCTGCAGTGTTGAAAGCAGACTGAACAACAATACAAGTAGAAGCAGGGGACAGTTATATAAGCCCATATGGCTACAGAACCATACAGGGTCATGGTTCTGGAGAAGTCAAGGAAAGCTTCCTGATGAAAGTTACATTTGAATTATCATAATAATATTAATTGAATTTTGGTGTTTATTTGCTAGAAAATAATTCTCAGATGACTGTGTTCAATAAGACAATGAGGTTATTAAGCCTTTAGTGGGCTTACAAAAATAGAGAGCTTGAGTTATCTTGATCCTGAGAGTAATAAAAGAAATTAATACCAGGAGCCTATAGTTTGATCCCTTCAGAGAAGTCAGACACCATGGTCAAGAACTTTGTGTGAGTTTGTGCACTTTGTAATTTGTTTATTTACTTTCCACCATTATTATTCAGAATCCTAGAATCAGCTAATTTCAGCCATATTTCTTATCCTTGGATACTGAAAAAAAAATTACAGTGAAAAAAAAAAAAAAGTGGTCCATTTATGCTTCTTTCCACACCTCCAGTTATTCCACCTGTCTTTCACCCAAAGTCCATCACATTATACCTTTTGAAACTTCCTATTACAAATAACTTAATAAAACATATAGAATAAAAAAGTCTTCATTTTTTTTTCTCCTAATAAGCCTAGAAATTTCCTCAAGATGTTACTTACATTAAAGTCCCTCTTTATTAAAGAGTCCTTATTTACCCATACCATCAGAATAACCAATTCAGGTATGTGTTGAGGTGAAGCAGTCAGTACTACCTTTCTCAATGCCACCTCTGAATCTTTACTTCTCTAGTCTTACGTTTAAAAAAAAAAAAAAAAAACAGTGGGGGGACACCTGGGTGGCTCAGTGGGTTGAGCCTATGCCTTCAGCTCAGGTCATCATCTCAGGGTCCTGGGATGAGCCCCACATTGGGCTCTCTGCTCGGCGGGGAGCCTGCTTCCCCCTCTCTCTCTTCTCTCTGCCTGCCTCTCTGCCTGCCTCTCTGCCTACTTGTGATCTCTCTCTCTGTCAAATAAATTAAAAAATAAATCTTTAAAAAAAAATGTGATTTTTTTTTTTAAGATTTTATTTATTTATTTATTTGACACAGAGAGAGATCACAAGTAGGCAGAGAGGCAGGCAGAGAGAGAGAGAGGCGGAAGCAGGCTCCCTGCCGAGAAGAAAGCCTGATGCGGGGCTCGATCCCAGGACCATGAGATCATGACCTGAGCCGAAAGCAGAGGCTTAACCCACTGAGCCACTCAGGTGCCCTCAAAAATCACATTTTTAAAGCTCATCTCTATTACTCTATTTCACTCATATCCATCCTCCCAATCATTTTCCCATAATAATTCCATTTATCTTTTAGATTCCTTTTCTTTCCTCGATTCTACTACCATAACTTCCATGATTGTCATTAATGTTAATCGCCAAGTAATCTCTGTTTCTCCTCCTTCTTGACACATGTTAACATTGCATGCAAGGCCCCCTGATGTAACAGAAGAGTTGTGAGCAGCAGTGATCTCTGTCACTTCCTAGTCAGAGAATTTAATTGCTAATTTGTGATTCTCCAGAGTATTCCTTCCTACTGGTATGGCAATAGCAATAATTGAGATGATGGTTACTGCTTCAGCCTAGATTCCTAAATGGTTATGAAAGATTTAACACAGAAGCAGATTTGTCAAGGACTAGTAGTATGAGTGAAATGTCAGCCTTTGTTGTTAAAGCCACTGAGATACAGGTCTCTTGATAACGCACAGTAAGTGAGCTTGTTCAGCCACTGAGTAATGTAGAAATTGTTGTATAATGTACAAAAAGAAGAATTAGCATATGTAGTAGTAGTTTATGAGCTGGCTACAGGTGATAAGAAACTGTTATGCTAAGCTGAAAGGATGGCAATCCATACTACATAGTGGCAAAACAGTTAAAGTTTTACCTGCTGTAATTCTATGATAGGAAATGTATTTTGTGAACGCATAGATCTAAGAGTTTGGTAAACAAAGTGCTAATGCATGCTGGCTATAGCTGACAAATGACTACAAGAAAGAGATGATCTCAGAAAATTTTTGTATAGTAGCAAGCAACCACCTGCTAAACCATTCTAGATATAACATGAGGAGGAAATAAACTTTTATTATTTTAATTCACTGAGATACCGAGGTTGTTGGCTACCTCAGTTTATCTTAGCCTCTTCTGACAGGCATACTTGACAAATTTAACATCTAATTAGATAATCCATTCAGCACACTTGTCTTCATTCTCATGGCCATACACTGCTCTTTTTTTTTATAAACTCTATTTGTATTATGTAGGAAATCTTAAATTTTATCTTTGTTTTCCTGTTAAACACAGCATTACTGTTTGTAAGGGTTACTTTTCTAAACAATCTTTTTTTTTTCCTCATTTTGTAGAATCTTTCTTTTTTTTTTTTTTTTTTAAGTGTTGTAGAATCCTGTGCTATCAATAAATTTGTCCTTTGATTCTGCTGAGTTACTTAGTCTGTTATTTCCCTGAGATTCACAGCTGGTCTATCTCTGAAGCATAAAACCTTCCAATTTTGGCCCTTGTAAAAGTCTTTATTGTTTTAATCATTCACATTTGTCTGTCTCCTGTTCCCTATCCCCACCAACATGACAGTGACAAAGGTGAAAGCCCTATGATCCTGGAAAATATTAAAATTAAAGAACTCCCTCCCACATACACCTTTGTTTTCCAGAAATGAATTACAGCAAGATCTCATTCTTTCCCATGGGATTTAAGTAAGACTCAAGAATACTTCACTGGTTAACCTATGAGAAGGCTGGAGACAGGCCCTACAAATTCCCATTCTTTGCCTCATATATGACCAGTTAAATTGTTTGAACTCACTAACTAATCTGAATAAAATACCTGCTGTCTTGACTTGACCAAACTTCAGTTAAGATTCTTTCCTTCTTCCTGGTTCCTGAGCTTTGACCCCTGGCTTCCCACCCTGAGCCAGCATACAACCCCTTCTCAACAGCCCCTCCAGAACGCAAGTTTACCTCAGGGAAAAAACATTCCTTAATCAATTATATGATTGTATTACCTTTTTATCTCACTTACCTATACCCATTTTTTTCTAATCTTGTTCAACAACTCCCCTCCCCCATTTAAAAAAGCTCTTTTTGCCTTCCCTTTGAGATAACTTGAAAATCTCATTGTCAGTGTGTTCTCCCTATTGCAATGGTTTTCCTCTCCCTTGCACTAATCCTTTCAAATAATCTTTTTTTATTTATATGCAAATTAATTTTCTGACACAAAATACCCTTTTTGACAAACAAAATTATCAGTCTCTTAAGTGTTAGTTCACATATCAAGGTAATGTAAACGTCACCAAAAATAAAATTAAAGGAATTCTAATGAGAAATTTAGATTCTCAAATTTAGCATGCCCTGTCCTTGCAGAGATTCTCTGATATTAGCTTAGCTTGGCATCTGCAACTTTTGATAACGCTTTTTTAAATTCTTTGATCCAGGGGATTCCTGGGTGGCTCAGTAGGTTAAGCCTTTGCCTTTGGCTTAAGTCATGATCTCAGAGTCCTGGGATCAAGCCCCACGTCAGGCTCTCCACTCAGTGAAGAGCCTGCTTCCCTGTTTCTCTGCCTACTTGTGATCTCTCTGTCAAATAAATAAATAAAAATCTTTTAAAAAAATAAATAAATTATTTGATCCAGATTCATTGCCTTTCCCTTTCCTCAGTTGCACAGCCCTATAAATCGTATTTGCCTATAGAATTTTATAAGTACTATTGTCTATGCTAGAAATGTTTCCCCACGTTCTTCACCCATTTATTTTTCCTTGTCAGACTAAACACTCAGTTTGGAAGTCAGTTCTTCTGAGAACCCTTCCTCAACCCCCTAAATCTGTTTGCAGTCCCTTTTTTATGCCACCTTGTTACAAAATACTTCTCCCATCAGCCCCTGTATTGAAATTGTAGCTTACTTGATGGGTAGAATGGTTATTTCTTTCAGGGGGAAAATCACTAAAAGAGAATGGTGATAATAGTGCATTTTGCAAAGCCTTAGTTATTCAATCTGGAGTACCCTTATAAGGAATACAGTAGAAAAGTCCAGAGTGGTTTGACATTATCAGTCTGGTCAACTTCTATGTGCCCCAATAATAAGTGTTCAAGATAGGCCCCATTTCCTATGGATTTCCTCCTAATCTCCTGGGGAGAATACAATTGATTCTAATAACATTTTACACAGGCAACAAAGTACAAATCTATATCAAGGGGAAAAAAGCTTCTAACGGCAATCACATTTGAAAGATGTTACCTATTACCAGGCAGACAATAAAGAAATCTTTTTATATTATTATGCAGAGTAGTTAGAACCCTATTGAATGTTCCTGAATAGGATCTTGATTTTAACTTTGAACAGAGACGTCCCATTGAAATATTTGATTCAAACAAGAGATCCCTTTACTTCAAAGGTGAATTCAAGCAATACAAAAGGTTACAGTGCCTTTTCACCAACCTCTTCTCTCTTTTTAAATGAATCTTTTTCTCAACAAAACTTCATCATGTTGACAAACTTCAAATCTTGGTCCTAAGCTCTGTTCTATCTGCATTATTTCCTAATGAGATCTAATTCAAAACCATGTATTTTAGTAGATAGTCAGACTTTTACATTTAAAAAAGTCCCTGATATTTCTGTTTAAGTTTAATAAATTTAATAAATATTGAGGGATGAATGTGTTTAAATCAAAATAGTATTCATATCCTCAATACCGCTCTTTTCCAGTCATTTACATAAAGAAAAATAGCACTAATAGCTCCATTGCACAAATAAAAAATCTTTAAGCAGAAAAATACTCAAAAATTTGGATTTGAGGCTTTTATATCTGGGGGTTAGTCTTCTTAGGAAATATGTAAAATTATTACATAAAAGTTAAATAAGAAAGATAGCATTTGCTTGTAATAATAAAGTAATTACCACAAATCCAAATTTATATAAGTTGATGGATAGTATAAACATCATTCCAAAATGTCATGTCATCAGGGCAAGATGTATCAGATACAGATATATTCAAATAACTTTGGGTCCCCAAAACAAGGGATTTTGGACTCAGATGTAAACATTCTGTATAGTACTGAGAAATTAGATATACAAAAGGATAATTGTCAGACTATATATAAAAAACATACACATATACATATATGTATACATGTATATATGCTTATATATATGTATATGTGTATATATATATACATATATATATAAAACTCTAACCCATAATCTGCAATAATGAACCTAGAAGTCAACCTACTATCTATAATAATCAGAATGGGAAGTCAGACTACTATCCCTAGCAACCAGTCCAAGAAGCTGACCAATAACTCTTATATTATTTGGCCCCAAACAACTGGGTCTTGATTTATAACTGACAGCTCCTCTAATTTTTGCAGACAACTATGCATAACTAATCACATAGAATCACATAAAATGCCCTAATTCTATTTTGTTTCTCCATGCTAACGGACTTCAATCAGACCATACCTGAAGTCTTCTCTTTATCTCACTGTAAAGCTTTCCCACCCCATGCCTTCAAGTCTCTGTTACCATAAGCACACTATGAAGGCACACACACATACACTGTCAGTTTTAGTCATAAAACAAGATTAGCATAATTATAAAGCAGGTTCACGATTCCAAACTCAGTGACATTTAACATGTTTTTAAATTTGGCTTCTTACATGTCACACAAAGCAAAGCACAAGAGACATTCTACAACACAAACAAGATAGAATAAGGGGTAGTAAGTCAATGAACTAAACGTGAAGTCAATCTATGAGAGCACATAGTTGAAATAAGGCCTCGGACTGGTCCAGGTCAGCTCTTGGCATTTACTGCTTATTATGTTCAAACGATGGAGGATCTCTGTTCTGTTCAGAGGTCAAGTGGGCAAAGCCTTCAGTGGCAGCTGCATCTTTAAGATGTGGTCAGACATGAAAGTGTCTGTGTCAAGATAGTTTGTTCTAAAAATCCTCCTCTTATAAAGGGAGGACTTGCAGATCTGTTGCCGCTGTTTATCAGTTGTGAGTACGTCATCAGCTGGTGCTGATTTCAGAGATATCTGGTCTTATCTTCTTGGTTGCTTGCATTCCTGCTTTTGACATAAATTACTACTTGACACGAGTGACTTCATCTTACTTTCCATAGTGGCTGACTCCCATGTTACAGCAACCTCTGAATAAACAGCCCACGCTTGTTCTCATTTAAGTGGTCTGTGTTTATTTCTATAGTACTGCTATGTGTTTGTTCCCTGAAATCACAGGAATTCTTTTAAAAAGCCCAATTTCACATGATTCTAATATAAAATATGTTAAATTTTTAGAATCATTCATTGCAATACCATGATTATTTCTGTTAGGTGAAAATTTCACCTTGAGTAATTCATATAGATCTTCATATTTTTCTTTTGATTGGGAGACTTTTCCATTGACTACCTTCTGACTCTGCTCATCTCAAAACTGTTTTTCTTTCACAAGTTAATACCTCCTAGGCACAACATGGCACAATACTAGGTGACTTAGGACAGTGGAGATAGAACATTCCTAGAAGTTTTTTCTACCTGAGGACAACCAGTGATAAATGTATTGATAAGTAAGCATTAGGCTATCTCCAAACTAAATATATTTTCATTAATTTTTCTCCAAGCTGGATTGCCTACCATAAAAATGGCCTATCATCATTCTAGTATCATTAAACACAAGAGAAAATTTGATAGCGAAAAAATAAACTAGAGAGGGGAAATTGATGGTAGATTTAACATGTTATTGTTAAAATATCTTATTTTTTTGCAAATGTTATTCAACTTATAGACACATTCCTCCCCAAACCTTGGAACATGCCCATGAAGAAGAGACCCAAGGTTTAAACTTCATTACATTCACAGTAAATACATCTCTGATATGCCATAATCATCTTTAACTTTTGCCTTTCTTTCCTCTATTCCCACACAATCATGAAGGTTTATCTGTCAAAGAAGATCCACATATATCAAAATAGAAAGTTCAGACTAACATACCTTTGGGCAGAAAACTGGAGATAGTTTTCCGGGAAGAGTGAGAAGGCAAAACCTGAAGTAGTGCATTAGCCTAGAATTGAACTGAGAATTAGAAGTAAGGAATTTCTGTAGCAGATTTTGCCCCTAAACTCAGATGGTTTATATATCCATCTTACAGATTAAATGTTGGGTTTTCTCTTTGTGGTGTTCTTTTCACCTTTTAATACCAAGTGTTCAATGAAGCCATGATAACTATGTAACTTGTGCCTTGGAGAATTAAGGGATAGCTCTATATCCTCCCTGAGGAGAGGTTAATGAAAGGCATTATGATATTTCTTGCCACACTCTTATAAAGCCAGCACATTGGGGCACTCTTTCTACATCTTGAAGAATTAACTAAAACCAATGGAAGGGTGTTCTGTGGTATTGACGCAAAAAAGAACAGGAGATGCAGAGGAAAAAAAAAAAAAAAACAGATAATGAAACAGAAAATGACAGGAGAGACACAGAACATAGCAGGAGAGGAGTTGAGAAAATGTTTTCCCTGATGGAATATTTTATGGAGTTTTCTAGAGAAACAAGAAATCGATACCAAAGGGAAATACCAATTCATAATTACAGAATTAGCTAAGATTATTATTGATAAAAGAAATCACTGTACATGTATGTAGGTAGTCCTTATGTAACTAAAAATTCATAATGGATTTTCAGTACTGTTTATCTGGAACTATACCTAGTATCAGACTTTAACAAGCAGTCAGAAGTTATTCAATTTGCATCATCAGACACATTAAGCTTGCTTTGATATCCTGTTTCATATAACTCTTTATCAGTACCTCCTATGGTTGCCTCTACAGAAAATTTACTTGACTGTATATATGATTAGTCATATTCTTCAACATTCCTCAGTGAGGTTAGGTTAAGATTAATTTCCCACACATTACTATATTCTACCATGATGACCAGCAGTGCTTGGGAACTTATTAAAAATGCAATTTTGGGGGTCCTATCTCAGATCTACTATATCAAAATTCTGGGAGTGGGGCCCAGCAATCAGAGATTTGCCAAGACTTGAGTGATTGTCGCACTCTTAAGTCTTGTTTACCATAACTGGTCAGCCAGAGGTATTCAACTATCTTTATTACTATATCATTTAAATAAATATCACAGAATTGAACTGCAACCAACATGGTTTTTCCAACATGACAATCTAATCATGTCACTAACCCAAGAGCTCAAAGCATAAATTACAATCTTCACATGAGGTTACACTCCATTGTCATTAATGCAATAATTTGTGGAAACAAAGATAGGTTTTTGAAATAAAGAGACAATTTATCTTTTTTGTTTTAAATTAACTGAAAAAAAAACACATTTGGCAAAAGATTTTCTGTATTATTCTTGGTTTATATTTAATATTATAAAACAAATATATATTCATTATAGCCCCATATTCACTTAGGGACTACCTACATTCATACTTTAAATATTTTGAAATAAAAGTTGTTCTTGGTTCTCAAATGAACTAAAATATCAAATTATGTGGCATTATAAACCAGTATATATCTAAGTGTAATCATCCAATCATGAAGCAGAAAACATGGGAGGGGCACCTGGGTGGCTCAGTGGGTTAAACCTCTGCCTTTGGCTCAGGTCACAATCCCAGCAGCCTGGGATTGACCCCCGCATTGGGTGCTCTGCTTGGCAGAGAGCCTGCTTCCCTCTCTCTCTCTGCCTGCTTCTCTGCCTACTTGTGATCTCTCTCTCTCTGTGTCAAATATATAAATATAATCTTAAAAAAAAAAAAAAGAAAGAAAAGAAAACATATGGGCATACGTTATGGAGAGAAAGGAAGACCTTTCTGAGATAAATTACTGTTGCATATCTCACAAGAGTTAGTAGCTTCAATTTACATTATCACTATCTAGTGGAAGGTTTACTATAATATGTTTAACAATAATGGTTCCTCTGCACAAATTTCCTTTTGAAAAGCAAACCTTTGTCCCAGGCATCAAATAATTTAAACAGGTAAGTTGTTTTTAAAAAAGAACAGAAAACTGTCCAATATATATTTAATTTGATATTCAGAAGGAAAATGAGAGAATGTAACAGTGACAATATATGAAGATATATTGACTAAACATAACCCAAAGCTGAAGACACCAATCCACAAATTCCAGAATTTCATCAGAATTCTAGGAAGGATTAAAAAAAAAAAATCTAGGCATGGATACAATATGATAAGAATGCAGATCATCAGACAAACAAAAGCAAAAACAGTCAATAGCAATAATTAGAGAAAGTGAATTGCCTTTAAAGGAGCAACCACCAAACCAGCAGTTACCTACTCAATAACAGCTGAAGCCAGAAGACCCCTTCTAAAGGGGTGAGAAATAAAGATGTTAACCTACAAATCTATAGCAAGGAAAATACAGTTTCAGAAAAGAAACGACTGTTTGCCATTGGCAGAATCTCACAAAAGGGATATGATACTGGCTGAAAAGTCTGATACGCAGAAAGAAATAAAGACCTGTCTTAAACTGTTCAGGCTACTATAACAAACTATCATAGACTTGGTAGCTTAAACAGCAAACATTTATTTCTTACAGTTCTGGAGGCTGGAAAGTCCTAGATCGAGTTCCTGGTAGATTTGGGATCTAGTGAGAACATGCTGCCTGGTTTATCGATGTCTCTTCTTCCTGTGCCCTCACATAGAGGAGGAAACAAGAAGGTCTCTTTTGTAAGGACAATAATCCCATTCTTGAAGGGTCCACCCTATGACTTAATCACTTCTCAAAGGCACCACTTCTTAATACTATCAACCTGGGGGTTAGAATTTTAACATGACTGTTGGGGGACACAAACATTTAGTCCATAATATTCAGCCTTTATTCTTAGAATTCAAGCAATGTATTGGAACTCCTGCAAAAGCTTCCAGCATCAGATTTATATAAAAAAATGGTAGTTATCCTCCAAAGAACCTGAATTTTTCATTCCGAGACTAGCTCAACAGCCTAAACTCCCATTGCCTTTGTGTAAATGACATCAGCACTCTTGATGCATTTTTTAGCTCTGAGCCAACATGCCCAACAATTTATGACTCCTAACTTTGACTTCCAATGATCAGGTACAGAATGCTGTTTACCTTTAGGAAAGTACTTAGATTCTTTTGTATAGTGTATATTCCTTCCTCTCTTATAATTTATTTCCTGATCACCTAATCACCTCCCAAATATCCTTAACTCCTTATACCATCATACCAAGGGTTAAGATTTCAACATATGGATTAGGGGAAAGGCACAAACATTTCGTTTATAACAAAGCTAAAGAAAGTTACATGTGTACAGTTAAGTCTCTCAAGCACTGATTTTATAAAACAATATAAAATAAATTTCATGGGGCATAGTAAAAGAAGTTGGAATTCATATATTAAAAAATAATAGTATATAATTTCAAAGAAATCTTGGCTTGTGTGGAAATACTCTGAGATATTTGTGTTCAAAGAACACTTTATTAACCATAAGTGAAAACATAAGTATACATGCTAAATTTATAGAACCACAAATTGATAAAGAAATACAAGAGGATAAAAAATTAAGATAATATAAAAGATAAGTGGGGTAAATAGGGAAGGCAGAATAACATTACATGCTTAAATCCAAATGTATGTCAATATAATAAATATACATGGAATGTTATCATTCAAAAATTTTTCAAAGGAGAAAATAAAAACCAACAAAAATTTACTACTATTAAGAAATACATAAGATCAGAAAATACTAAAAGTGTGAAAGTAAAATTATAGAAAATATATACCAAGCAAATATCAACCATAGCATACTGAGGCATTAACATGAGACAAAAATAAACATATGATGACATAATTACTATAAATAAAGAGAATTATTACAAAATAAAAAAGAGCAATACAACATAAACAAGATAATTCTAAACTTGTGTGGGCTAATAACATAGATTAAGATGTAGAGAGCATATATTAGAAATATAAGATTTAGACAAAGTCTCAAATCTTATTAAATAGGTAGATGTACACTTCATGTTATTGTTCAAGCAGATAAAATAAGTCATTAACTATGTATAACTCTATGCCCACTAATCTCTTAATTTAGTTAAAATGGACCAATTCCTTAAAAGGCACAATCTATCAAAAGGCATACAAGAAGAAATAGATTAAGTTAAATAAGCCTGTATCTATTGAAAAATAGTACAATAATTAATGACCTTCAAAAACAGAAAATATCAGTCCTATGTGGGTTCACTAGTGAATTCTTCCAAACACTTAAGGAGGAAATTATACCTATTCTCTATAATCTTTTTCAAAAGATAGAAGGATAGGGAATACTTCCTAAACTTATTCTATGAAGTGAGAATTATCCTAATGTCAAAACTAGACAATACCTCTCATGAACATACCTGCAAATCTCCTCAATAAATATTAACAAGTCAAATCAAACAATGTATAAATATTATACACCAAGGAACAAAAAGACAAACCATAGACTGGGACAGACTATTTGCAAAAGATACATCTTCTAACAGATTATTATCCAAAGTTTACTACGTAGTATTAAAAATCAACAATTAGGAAACAAACAACCAGATTTAAAAACGGGTAAAAGATCTTAACAGACACCTCACCAAACATATGGAGTTGACAAATAGGCATAAGAAATGTCCAACATCATATGTCATCAGGGAAGTACAAATGAAAACAACAAGATACCACCATACACCCATTAGAGTGACAAAAATCTGGAACACTGACAACACCAAACACTGGAGAAGATGTGGAGCAACAGGTACTCTCATTCATTGCTGGTGGAAATGACAAATGGTACAGCCACTTTGGAAGACAGTTTGGTGGTTTCTTAGAAAAATAAGCGTATGCTTACCATAGGATCAGCCATCATGCTCCTTGGCATTTACCCAAAGAAACTGAAAGCTTATTTCCATATAACAGCCTGTACATGGATGTTTAGAGTAGCTTTATTCATAATTGCCAAAACTTGGAAACAACAAGATTCCCTTTAGTCAGTGAATGGATAAAGTGTGATATACCCTCAAAATTGAATATCATTCAGTACTAAAAAGAAATCAGCTATCAAGTCATGAAAGACGTAGAGGAAAATAAAATGTATATTACTAAGTGAAATAAACCACTTAGAAAAGACTACATAATACTCTATGATTCCAATTCTGTGACAATGGAAAAGAAAAAAAAATTATAGTGATGATAAAAACATATATAGTAGTCAGAGGTTGAGGGGAAGGAGGGTTGAAAATGCGTAACACAAGACTTTTAGGGCAGTGAAACTACTCTGTATGATATTTTAAAGATGAACACATGATGTTATAAATTTGTCCAAATACACAGAATGAAAAATACCAAGAGTGAACCCTAATATAAACTATGATGTGTCAATGTGGGTTAGCAATTTTAACAAATTTTTCTGGTGGGGGATATTGATAATGAGGGAGGCTAGGCATATGTGGGAGTAGGGGGTATGTGGGAAATCTCTGTACTTCTGTTCAGTTTTGCTGTGAACCTAAATTACTCTTTAAAAGAAAAAAAAGGTATATTAAAAAAATCAGTAAGGATATAAACAGTATAAATAACAGAAATAACAAGCTCAATCTAAAGTACAAGCATAAAATAGTGAATAGCTTAAGAAGACTGTTACAAAGAGAGCATTTTAGAATATTGACATTTAAGATCATGAAACAAACTCAGAAAATGTCAAAGGGTTGAAATTAGAGATTTCATTCTCACATTCATTCTCACTTTCAATATAATTATGCAAAATATTGGTTCCCTCTACACCCCATCCCTAAGAAACACACACAATGCTTGGAGGTTTAAGATCAGCATGTGTGGAATTCAACTAAGCACATTCCCCATTTTCTCATTTCAATTTAAAATATATGCACAAATGGATCAGAAATACAAAAGTATAATTTGTGTTGCTAATGATATCTATGGTTTTTGTTCTTTTTTCTTTGTTTTTATAATTTCATTTTTAAGTTTTGTTTTGTTTTGTTTTTTTTAGTTTACCCCAAGTATAGATGTGCACGTGCTTGTCTCATTTTGTCTTTAATTCAATTTTATTAATAAAAATATATTCTTTGAGTTAAAGATTAGAGGCTTGCAAATAAAACACAAGATATTTGAGATTTTTATAAAAATATTTGAATTGTATGCAGTCAGCAATCTTTCTGAACTGATAAAAAATTACAGTATCTTTATATTTTGTTTTTCTCCTTAAAAAAAAAAAAAGAAAAGAAAACCTGAGTTATCTTCTTTGAATGTGCATTTTTTAAAAGTAACATTAACCTTTTTTTTTTTTTTTCCTTAAGCTTTAACCATATGCCGTTAATTCTTAGTGAGGCAAGTTTTTAGCCAGGATCATATTAAAGTATTGATTTTAGATGTTATCTTATTATCTTGCCAGATGGCATGAGAGTGAAATCTCATCTTGGGATCCTAAGAAATGAAATAACCTACTTTCCAGAAATAGAAGGCTGTTGCATGAGAATACTCTTTATAGATGTTTAATTTCTAATGATGTGAAAACATATAAAAACTAAATGTAGTTGAACTCTACTGAAAGTAAAGTATTTTAAACTTGTTCCTGTCAAAAGCTATATGATAAGGTTGGAATGACATTGCTACTACTCATTATATCATCAGAAGTTTTAAAAAATATAAGTAAGATTATTTTACCATAAAACAATAAAGTTAATTAGACATTTGCCTTGAAATCCCTGCTGTAATATATTAAAAAAAAAATTGTCTCACTACATAAAAATAAAGGTACAAATATGACCCAGACTAGACCAGATGGTTTGCCAGAATTTATAAAGAATTTTTATTTACTAGAAGGAAGGAGCTGACCATTCACTAAAAGAGCAGCAAACTGACCTTTTGATGGGGAATTAAAAAGGGCATTTTTCTTTGTGGGTTGGCAATCACAGATTAATGTATCAAGGGCTAAGGCCAACTGAAAATTCGGTTATTCACCTAAAGGAATGCACCCTCCTGTATTTTAAATTTCTGAATGGTAAAGGGTAGGAAGAAGGAGTAACCCATAATGGATGTTTACATTCTTGGAAATAGTGTCTCAAAGTAAAATGATAAAGATGGTTAGTAGCATGTTTGGCATAGTCATTTCTAATTTTTAATTTTTATTTACTTGTATTTTTGAGTATAGTTGACATGCAATATTTTGTTAGTTTCAGGTGTACAACATGATTTAACAATTTTATATTATGCTATGCTCACCACAATTGTAGCTACCATCTGTAACCATACAATGCTATCATAATGCCAGTGACTATATTCCCTATGCTGTATCTTTTATTCCTATGACTTATCCATTTCAAAACTGGCAGCCTGTTTCTCCTACCCCACCTCATCCATCTTGCCCATCTCCCAACCTTCTTCCCTTCGGTAACCATCAATCTGTGCTCTGTTGATAGGTCTGATTATGGTTTTTGGGTGATCATTTTTAACGGTTTCAATAGTGAGAAAATAAAAAAAAAAATCCACTTCTGTAAGACAGAGACACTTTAATAGCTTATATTCACCCAGAAAGTGCTTATCAGATGCCAGGTTCTGCCCTGCTTTTGATTAAATTAATACATTTATACCTCACAAAAAAATGTATGAGTTAGATGCCATTGTTATCACTGGTTTACAGATAGGAAACCATAAGTAGAGATTACATAATTTGCCCAAGGTCTCACAAGTAATATGGGTTCTTGTTAAATATTGAAGATTAAATGTTTTTGTGCAGATCAAACTGTTCTTCAGTAATAGATCTGATATAGAAATTTAGCCAGCATCTAAGTGGACAGAGCATAGAACTATGAAAAAACAAATAGATCAGCTATTTGCAAAAGTGTGTCTGGATAGCAACATAAATACTTATTAAGAGGAAAATATTGTTATTCTGAATATGCCTAAGTAGAGAGTCCTTCTGGAAATGTATATAACAGAAAAACAGTTTTAAAAAAATTGAGAGTCTCTCTATAATACATAAAGAACTTTTACAGCTCAACACCAAAAATAAATGAATAATGTTATTAAAGAACGGGTGGAGGACCTGAATAGACATTTTTCCAAAGACATACAGATGGGCAGTAGACGCATGAAATGGTGATCAACATCACTAATCATCAGGGAAATGCAAATTAAAACCACAAGGAGCTATCACATTTTACCTGTCAAAATGGTTATAATCAAAAAGACAAGAAATAACAAGTGTTAGCAAGGATGTGGGGAAAAAAATAACCTTTGTGTCCTGTTGGTGGGAATTCAAACTGGTGCAGCCACTGTGGAAAACAGTTCCTCAAAAATTAAAAATAGAATTACCATATGTCCAGTAATTCCAATACTGGGTATTTATCCAAAGAATATTAAAACACCAGTTCAAAAAGATATGTGCACCACTATGTTTATTGCACCATTATTTAACAATAGTGAAGATATGGAATCAACCCAGTGTCGACTGATAGTTGAATAGGTAAAGAAGATGTGGTGTATTTATACGATGGAATATTATTCAGCCACAAAAAAGAATGAAATCTTGCCATTTGTAACAACATGGGTGAATCTAGAGGGTAAGTGAAATAAGTCAGTCAGAGAAAGACAAACACCACATAATTTCACTCTTATGTGGAACATAAGAAACAAAATAAATGAACAAACAAACAAATAAAAAAATAAAACACACAAAAAACAGACTCTTAAATACTGAGAACAAACTGGTGGTTGCCAGAGCACATGAATAGGAGGATGGGTGAAATAGATAAAGGGAATTAAGAGTATACTTATCCTGATGAGCACTGAGAAATGTACAGAATCATTGAATCGTTATATTATACACTTGAAAATAACATAATACTACATGTTAATTATACTTGAATAAGTAAATTAGTGGCATCTATATGAGGGTAAAAGAGAATACAGCCTTTTTGAAACAGCATAAATATTATGAAAAAACACAAAAACCTATATATGCAAATTTGTAATTGTTTACTATAAAATGCTCTAACTTAATAACAATTTAAAATTTATTATTGCACTTAATTGTGACAATTTAAATAACTTTCCAATGCGATTCCAATATTAAGATTTTCATTATTTTCTTGCAGCTTACAATCATTCACAACACTGATGTTTTTGGCTGATTCTCTTTAATATATAACACCCCACACTGTTATAAAGAAAACTCGGGTTAATTGTTTTTAAGTTGATGAATTTTGGTATTCTATTTTTTGATAATTACTTCAAAAGATTATTATTAATTAATGTAAAAGACACATAAATCTTAAATAACCAATCTTTTAAAAATGTTAATAACTTGGAATGTAATGCCCAGTCATCTGTTAATAAGACTATTCTATATAGATATCAGTAGATAAACAAGTAAAAATGTTCACTTCTAGTTTTCCTTCCATTAAGCTCCCTTATCGTATACTCTTGGATTTAATAACCAGAAAGACCTACTCACTCACCTGTATAATTTTCCATACATTTTAAATCATTCTTAGCTTCAGCTTTCTCATATCTAAAATATGTCTACTTCTTAAATTACTGGTCTGTAATGATCATTAAGTGATATAATTGAAATTATATGATCATAACTCTAGAGAACCTTGGCTTAGCTCTAGCCGAGGAAGCCCTTAGCAGGCTCTGTGTGAGGAGAGTTTTGGATTCCTCAAATGGAGCTTCTATAAAGACTTGTTATATGTGTAAAAAATGAGTACTTCTCATAGGATTTTATTTGGCTTAAGGAAGAGCCTTCCTACCAGAGCTAAGAATTGGCAAAGTTGACAGAGAATTCTAACTTGTTATAATACAAAATATAAACTAAAGGATAAAACAGGCTTTAGAATTCATATAGGTTGGAATCTGTTATTTATATCAGAAGAAGAGGAGCTGATGAAAACAATAATGTTAGTGAGCACTTATATGTCAGCTAATATATGATCTCATTTCATCTTCAAGCAAATAGAAAGCACAAAGAGATATGATTATTAACCCATTTTTGCACATGATAAAATTGAGGCACAAGGAAGTAAAGAATTTGCCCAAAAAACACAACTAGTAAATAGTAGAGTATAATTTAAATGCTTTTATTCAGTCTGCACTTCCATAATTGACTGACTAATCAACGATGAAATATATATATATTTTAAAAAAGAAAATATCCAGGAAGTTTTAGATTATAACACCATCAACAACAAAAGTGTGATACCAATTTATTCAAGAATGAGAGTATGATCCTCTCAATGAATAGAGTGAAATACTATCTAGGAGTTCTGGAGATGGAGTTAAGGTAATTTAAATTATTTTTTTCCTGTTGATCAAGAAAATAAAAAAGTATTCTTGTTGATAAAATATAAGATAATAAAAGAGGGATGAGATCAAAGCTGAACTGCAAGGAAATTGAGAATAATGGACTAATAAAATAACAATGATGACCTACAGTTTTAGCAAGAAAGAATATGTTTATTTAAAAAAAAAAAAAAAAAGGACTAAGCAAATTCAAACAAGGAAAATTTGGGACCAAAAAGGGAAATCTAAATATTTTTCCCTCTTATAAATTCTCTATCCCCTAAAGCTCGATTCCTTAAAGCTCTATCCCCTAAAGCAAGAATTATCTTGTTCATGCTTTAGATCTCAGGTAAAATGTCACATTTCTAGTTTAGATTCCCTTGTAACTGGTTATATTGAATATTTTTCTTTAACAAGCTTATCCCAGCTGTAATTAAATAAGCCATTCTGTAATTAGACAAATCTTTTTGTAATTATATATTGTTAAAAGCCTTATCTTTTCCAGGCTAGACTGCATGTTCACTGGGGACAGTTATCAATCACATACTGTGGTATCATGGTTTCTTAATTCCAGGTCCTGGCACATTGGATATCTCAAAGACTTATTTTTGAATAAAAATAGAAAGATCATGTAAGAAAGATAAGGGATAAAAAAATACTTCAATAACTGACAGATAATAACATCTACTATGTATTGAGTGTGTTCTCTGAATTTGGCATTGTTTTCATAAGTCTATGGAGCAGGTGCTATTGTTATTCTCACCATGCTCACTAGGAAACAAGTGAAGCAGCAATTCACCACAGGCAGTCTGTCCTCAGAGAATACACTTTGAACTACTGTGTAGTACTGTTTCTGAGACATGCAACTCTCAAGAAGAATGATCACGCCTTCTAGGCTCTGTATGCCAATGTGAAGAGTTAGATTTTATTCTGTGTCCAGTGCCAATCAGTCTATATAGGGGAATGGCATTATTCAACTTGTGTAATAGTAATGCATTATTCTAGTTAACATTTTGTGGAGAATATGTTGGAGTAATTAGATGTTTGTGCAATGGTAGTGGTTGCAGCTATCTTGAAAAGTGTTTGAATATACAAATACTGATAAATAGATCAGGACTGGCAATTTCCTGTGCAGGCATACCTCAGAGATGTTGTGGGTTCAGTTCCAGAGCACCACAATAAAGTGAATATCACAGTAAAGAGAGTCAAATGCATTTTTCTGCTTCTCAGTTCATATAAAAGTTATGTTTATACAATATCATTTTCTATGAAGTGTGCAATAGCAATATGTCTATAAAAATGTGCATACTTTTATTAATATATATTATTGCTAAAAAATGTAAGCCATAGCCTGAGCTTTCAGCTTTTTCTGGTGGAGGGTCTTGTCTTGATGTTGATGGCTGCTGACTGATCAGGGTGGTGGTTGCTGAAGGTGGGCGTGTCTGCGGCAATTTCTCAAAAAAAAAAAAAGACTATAGGGTGCCTGAGTGGCTCAGTGGGTTAAAGCCTCTGCCTTTGGCTCAGGTCATGATCCCAGAGAACTGGGATCCAGCCCCCCCTGGCTCTCTGCTCATCGGGGAGCCTGCTTCCCCCCGCTCCCTCTCTGCCTGCTTCTCACCTACTTGTGATCTCTCTCTCTCTGTCAAATAAATAAATAAAATCTTAAAAAAAAAAAAAAAGGAAAGACTACAATGAAGTTTGCCTCACTGACTGATCCTTCCTTTTGAAGGGTTTTTCTGTAGCATGTGATGCTGTTTGCTAGCATTTTACCTACAGCTGAATTTCTTTCAAAATTGGAGTCAATCCTCTCAAACCCTGCAGTTACTTTATCAACTAAGTGTATGCAATAATCTAAATCCTTTGTTGTCGTTTCAATAATCTTTGTAGAAGGAGTAGATCCTACCTCAGGACACCATTATTTTACTCATCCATAGGAAGCAACTCCTCATCTATCACAGTTTTACCATTCAATTTTACCAGCAATTCAAATAAAATAAAATTAAAACCCTTGAATTGAAAAACTTGAAATGAACAAAGGTTGGAAAAATGGTGCTAGTAGACTTGCTTGAATAGAGTTGCCACAAATTCAATGTAAAAAATGCATTATTTACAAAGCACAATAGAAGAAAGCACAATAAAACAAAATATATCTGTAGATGCTGCTGCAAGTCAGTTATATGTCTGAAATCATGAAAATATTTCTGGATTAGGATAACACTTATGAATCCTCAGCAATATGGTAAAGCTGAGCCTTGAGGGTAAAGAAGCGTATGCAAAGTTAGTCTGTGAAGAGGTAAGAAAAGAGAAGCATCCTTATCGAATACTAAAAATCAAATGAAAAAAAAAGTGGAGCACCTGGATGGCTCAGTCGGTTAAGTGGTTGCCTTTGGTGGCTCGAGTCATAATCCCAGGGTCCTGGAATCCAGCCCTGCATAGGACTCCCTGCTCAGCAGAGCCTGCTTCTCCTTCTGCCTCTGCCTGCACTCTGACTACTTGTGCTCTCTCTCTATCTCTCTGTCAAATAAACAAATGAAAAGAAGTGAAATGAAATAACAGAGTAAAAATAAAATAGAAGAGCAGAAGGAGTTTAGTCTGGACAGGAGACTGAACAGGTCAAAAGAATCTTTAAATAAATAAATAAATAAATAAATAAATAAGTAAAAGAAGAACATGCGTTTTCTTGGAAGCAAAGACAAAAGGGTTGTTCAAGGAAAAACTGAACATATATCTGTGCAAAAACACTGTGATGAGAATAAAGTGAAAACATCCATCTATCAAGGCAAAGGGAAGTAGTAAAACTCTTGGAAATTATTTAAACCTTTTAGGTCAAAATAGTTGTAAAAATATGGAAAGAGAAGTAAATATAAATTGTTTTTTTTTATTTTTTTTTTTAGTTAGAAACACTTAGATAATATATTTACCCCATTGAGAATTAAAAATAGAAAGGCCAAGAAATGGACTCAAAAAGTAATTGGACTTGAAAGCAAGAGCTAATTTTTTGTTAACCTTGGTGATGGCAATTTGAGTACTGTAGCTGGAGTAGAAGGCAGGACTCAGTGAGTAGAGGAGTGATGGGAAGTGAGGTATGAGACCTCACTAGTGGAGATAACTTTCAAGAAGTTAGATATGAAGTGGGGAAAATTACAGAAAGTTGAATATAAAGTTTCCTAAATTCAGTGAGATATTTGGGTTTCTATTTATATATACAGATTACAAGTATGGAGAAAAAAGTCCATTTGTTTTGAAAACACACCTTTCAAAAACTAATCAATCAATCAATCAATTTTACTTAATTGTCAAAGAACTTTTTTTAGGAAGAAGAAACTTTCTTTTGCTGTTGCTACAAAATATGCTCTTCAGTGTAAAATGAGAATCAATGCATATTACTTGTAAGAATGGATGAAGAAACATACGTTTACTATTTCATTTCCTTCAATTTGACATTGGGAAAAATTAAAAAGCTTTCCATCTACCAACTTAGTTCAGTGATTGGGGGACTGTGAATTAACTGTCTAGGCCATGAGATCATTATGTAAGGGTTCAAATCCTGGTTCTAATTTAATGTTGTAAATTTTGATAAATGATTTTCACACTGTATGCTCTAGTATTCTTATCTGTAAAATCAGGACCATAATAGAACCTACATCATCACATTGTTATGAGGATTAAGTGAGACAATTTATATAAAATAGGATAGTTCTTGGCAATGTAAACAATTAATATTAAACCTTATCATTAAACATTAGACATGATTAATAAACATGACACATTATTATATCATGTAAATTATTAACTCTTAAAGACTAAATACCTCATTTTCTTCTGTTTTCATTTATCCTCTTGGACAATCATATAAAGCCAACAGAAATTGTTAAAAGCATACTCATAATCTACCAACGGACTTATTCACATAAGAAACTTATAAAATTCTTAACTTTGAAGACATATTGCAATTATAAAAAAGTTTGAAAATCATAAAAAATATAAAATTATAAGCTTAAATTTTTAAACATTTAGAAATAAAATATATCAATTTTATGTTTTTAAAAAATGTTTCCCAAATGATTATAGAAATCATGTAAATCCCCACTATGTCAAAAACATAATAATATGGTATAATAGGACAATAAAATATAGTATGAATTACGTTTTGATTCTGCTAATTTAACTCCACTATTTATTTATAGCATCACTATAAAGAAATGTGGAATTATATTGACAAAGGGAAGATTTAAAAGAGATAGTTTTCAAAGTAAATTAAGGCTTTAAAAATATTCTCCAAGTATCTGCCTAAAACAATTAGAAAATAAATATCTTTCAGATATCATTGATTAATTTTGAAGTATGTGCTTTCTTATAAAAATGTTGAAGTAATAACAAATTATTTGTATTTCTTTGTTTCTCCTAAGACTTTGTTGTAGTAACATATCTTAAAATAATAAAATAATATTTTTATAAGAAATGTGTAACTCAGATGGTATTTTCTGAAACTAGTTAAATATTTTATTACACAGAAATATACACAGAGTTGTCTAAAATAATGATGCAATACATTTAAATAGCATTTATTAATTATTTCCTGGTAATGAAATATTGAATAAGGTTTATTTTTTTTAATTTTGATAGTTTCAATAGTATTAAAACATTTTAATACAGAGACTTAAAATTTAAAAAGTTGGAAACATTTTTGTAAATTATAATGAAAAATGACCTTTCAATAATTAAGAACTAATAATTTAGTGCTAAAAAGTGAAATCTACAAAACCACATAGAATCTGTATAATGTTTTCCTGAGAGTTTGCTAATATATAGAAGAAATTGTGGCTATTAAAATGAACAGAAAGATTGTGGAAAGTTTTGGAAAATACCTGAAAAACTGGGGCTTTCATTCTTACTTTAAATTCTGTAAAATAATGGACTTTGTTTAGTATTTTTAAGTCTATGAGGGAAAGCTAAACTGTTTTCTTGTTATTTTTTTTTAAATGTGCTTAGTACATTTAACCTATAGAGAGAAAAGAGTAGACCGTGGTAACAGAATGCAATTGTAATCTTATGTCATTTTACTTTATAGCAGTAGCTTTTTGATGTTTATGTTTTCCAGGAGAAGTTGTTCTTTGCAGAGATTTGTAGGATAATTTTTTTAAAAAAAATCCTACTGGAGTAACATTAAAATCTTATTGGAATAACATTAGCATGAAACTTTAATAAGACTTGGTATAACTCTATTAGCAAAAGGAATCTTAGCTTGAGCACATACAGCTAAATACTTCAGCTGCTTTGAAACAATAAATCATGTCTATTTATGAAAAACATGAAAGATAATATATCTTAAATTTCATACATATATATGTGCTAAATTTCTGTAATCAATCATCTTAAATAAAGGGTGTTTTTAGAACATATCTTAAAGCAGACAAGCTAAAAAATGAGCTTTTATTTTTAAAAAGTAGCACATAGTTTTAGGAATCTTTTTATTAGGATTATTTGTCTTACAAATTAAATCAAAAATAGTAAATACTACAAAGCTCTCCAGAGGTGAATATTCATATTTGCTAAGGACTTCCATGAAAGTTATTAATTTTTAGGCAAACAGTATGCCAGAATTCTTCCAAGTCATAAACACCCTCATCATAAAGTGCAATAATGAACATAACCAGACACAAAATCACATAGAAGTGCAACAATTTGTGAAACTTTTTATTAATATTTACATTCATGAATTGATGCAATTTAGAAGTATTATGAAATCTTAATGTATATAATACCGTTAATAATTATTTACATGACAATTAAAAATTATTAATGGGTAAACTAAGAAAAAACAGACTTTTACAGTTAATCAGAGGTTTATCTTCAAGTTTCAGGCCTTTAGGATATTGATATTGCCAAAGAAGCTTCGTAAAATATACCTCAAATTAATGAATTAAGTTAGAAAAAAAAGCCAAATAAATACATAGCAGGAGTTGGGTTTTTCATTCCAATGTAGGAAAAAATATATAATTAAACTTCTAACTGCAAAAAAAAAAAGACTGCTTTTGTTTAAATTTTTTCATAATAACATTGTAGAAAGAATAACACTATTTTTGTCATATGTTCCACGAATAGTTCCAAAAGTTTCCTGGGGAGACCAGACAGAATATGAAAGGAAGATGTGGTTGCTAAATTTCATTTAGGATGGTTACTACACTTGTCTTTAAAAAGATGTCTGGGTGTTGACAAACAATATTTTGGAGAATAGGAAATTTTGAAGTTAAAAAATAAAGTTAAACAACAAGATTATTCATCTGGAAGAATAAGTGCTTCTTTTGAATAAAATAAAAGGTAAAACAGGACAGAACAACCAACCAAACAGAAGCCTTGAGCTGGAAACAGACTCAAAAATCTCTGAAATTAAAAAATTAAAATACATATGGTCTTTAAGATGGTTTTCATTTAAAAAAAATTAACCTACAAAGACTTGTGGATATATTTTTTTCCTCAAAATAATGCCAGCCAGGAATACATTACGTAAATTTGCGAAAAGATCTTGAGAATCATTGTTGATAAAGTGTCTTAGAAATGGTGGCAAATGAAAATTTATCATATCATTAAATTTTAACACAGCAAAAACACGAAAACATTTAGGCAAATTTGACAGTTTTAATCATGAAAAGTGCAACCTATAATATACATTGATCTGAGTTAATTGGATGGCTAGTTTTTCCTTTCTTAGAAATTTAATTGTGGACATCAACATTAGGGTAAGGAAAAGGTTAACCAGATTGTCTTCTACATCACAGTTCTCCCATATTTTTTTCACCCACATGCAAAATATAAAACTCTTTCAAATAATATATACTTTCAAATAGGGTAAGAATAGTTTTATTGCATTTACAAGCAAACTACTTCGACTCTACTCACTCAAGAAATTATGTCAGTAAAAGTAGTCAAAGGTCCCTTCCAACCAGAACTATATTACTTTTTTTTTCCATTATAGTCAAACTTTCAAAGGGGATTTATTTTTCTCTTTCTTCTCTCTGATACTGACCATGCCATGGACAGTGTTCTGCTTATCAGTGATCACTATGTTGCTAAATCCAATGGGCATTTTCCAGTTACCAGGTTAGAAGTTATCTAATTTAACATCTCCATATTCCTGTTGTGTTTTGTTTTGTGTTGTGTTATTTTTGTGTTTTTGTTTTTACGAAAGGGGAAGAGGGAAGGAGCAGAGGGAGAGAAAGTCTTTGGTAGACTCCACTTCCAGTACAGAGCCCCAGGCAGGGTCCTATCTCACAACCTTGAGATCATGACTCAGCCAAAATCAAGAGTTGGATGCCTAACTGACGGAGTGACCCAGTTGCCCCTCACACTCCCTGTTTCTTAAAAAAGATTCCCTCTTTTTCTCCTTCCTTTACTTAATCATGAAAACTGCCAAGATGAATTCTTAAAATTTCTGCATTTAGAATAGATAAAAATAATGTACAGAAATATTTATGTAGGATATTCTGTGGTCATTTTGGGAAAAAAAAAAATGCAATGGTCAGAGGGTGGTCATGAGGAAAGTTCAACCACCTACCAAGACTGATTTTCATAGAGAATCTTGCCTTTTCTGAATTTACTACAAACAAAAACATTGTTCTAGCCTTATATCTCTGAAGCCTGATCACAGAGAACAGTTTCTCTTAGTGAGGTTTCGTGTTTAAACAATTTACTACTACACAGATTAGGAAGTGGAATATAACAGCTGAAGGGAAAAATCACTCAGACCTTCTTATCATTTGCTTTTTAATTTCCCAGAGTATGCTACATTAGAAATTGATTTTGTGGGTTTTTTTTCTTTTTTTTTTCATTTTTATTCTTTAAAGTTTTTATTTTAATTCTAGTGAGTTAACATACAATATAATACTAGCTCAGGGTGTACAATATAGCAATTTTACACTTCCACACATCACCTGTGCTCATCAGAACATGTGCACTCCTTAATCCCCAGGACCTTTCTAACCCGTCTCCTTAACCCCATCCCTTCGGGTAACCATCAGTTTGTCCTCTATTATTAAGAGTCCAGTTCTTGGTTTATCTCCCCCTCTTTTTTCCCCCACTTTGTAACTTTAATTAGAATACCAGGTTTTAATCTAAATAGAGAAAAATAGTTGCCATGATGCTTAAATATCCATGTCACCTCCTTCTATCTTATCAGTTAACTTCTTAGAGGGGGATCCTAGATATACAATAGGAGTTTCTCTCTGCTCTGGGCAAACAAACAAAAAACATAAAAGACATACTAAAAAATACTACCTGTCTGAATGAAGAAATAACATAGAGTTTGAATTAACAACCTAGTTTTTTTTTTTAATAAGTTATTTATTTATTTATTTATTTATTTATTTATTTGACAGAGGGAGAGAGATCACAAGTAGGCAGAGCAGCAGGCAGAGAGAGACAGAGAAGCAGGCTCCCCGCTGAGCAGAAAGCCCCATGTAGGGCTCGATCCCAGGACCCTGAGATTATGACCTGAGCCGAAGGCAGAGGCTTAACCCACTGAGCCACCCAGGTGCCCTGACTTAACAACCTAGTTTAAAGTCCTTCCTGAACTTTTGATTAATTCTGTTACAATGGCAGTCTCAAATTGTCAGAGTGACAATTTCATTATGTGTGGAATAATGATAAGTATATTCAACCTGAAAAATCCCAAAAAATAAATCTGAGGATCAAGAGTAGCAATGTATGGGAAGAACTCTATAACCTACAAAATGACATGCAAATATGACATTATAATTTTTTCCCAAAGGAGAAAACAATTGCTACTTTTACTAGTTGAAGAGGGCTGCTGTCTCAAAGTTCCACAAACTGGGTGTCTTTTTTTTTTTTTTTTAAGATTTTATTTATTTATTTGACAGAGATCATAAGTAGGCAGAGAGGCAGGCAGAGAGGAAGTGAAGAAGGCTCCCAGCCGAGCAGAGAGCCCAATGCTGGTCTCGATCACAGGACCCTGGGATCATGACCTGAGCTGAAGGCAGAGGCTTTAACCCACTGAGCCACCCAGGTACCCCCCAGGTATCTTTAATAAAATAAACATATTGACTCAGTGTCCAGGATGCTCAGAGCCCTAGATCAAAGTATTGGTAAGATTGTTTTTTTTCTGAGGACTGTGAGGGAGAATCTGTTCCAGGTCTCTCTCCTAGTTTCTTCTGGTTTGTTGACAGTCTTTGGCATTTCTTAGCTTGCTAAACACATCACATATTCTTCTGGTGTGCCTGTCTGTGTCCAAATTCCCCCTTTTAAGAAGGACATTGGATGTATTGGATTAGTTGCACACCTTACTCCAGTATGACTTCATCTTAACTTAAATAATTATATCTGCAATGACACTATTTCCAAATGAGGTCACATTCTTAGGTATTGAAAGTTAGGACTTCAACACAAGAACTTTGAAAGGACACAATTCAGCCGAGAACACCATCATATAAAAAATGGACTTAGAGTTCACTCTTAATCTTTTAGTCACTTCCAGTGACTCTCATCACCTTGCAATCACAGAGATTTTCTATCCATACTCTTTAAAATATTACCACTCACAGAAAAAGGATGAAAAAACTCACCTAACTCCTTACTTATTTGCTAAACTTCCTGCTTATTTAGGCCATTACAAATAACTATTAGTTAAAAGTTTATTCTCTGTAAATCTATTTCTGCAACAAATTTTGAAAGCCATACTATCAATGAAAGATGTTTATCATGCCTTCCAAAATAAAATTAAAGAAAAAAAAATACAGGCAACTGTATTTCCATATCAAAATCCCTAAATTTTAAGGAAATGGGAGATAATTAAGTTTTCCAACATTTTCAAAACTTGGGGTGCCTGGGTGGCTTAGTCGTTTAGGGTCTGCCTTCAGCTTAGGTCATGATCCCAGGGTCTTGGGATGGACCCCCCGCATCAGGCTCCTCCCCCACTCCCTCTGTGTTCCCTCTCTTGCTGTGTCTCTCTCTGTCAAATGGATAAAGAAAATCTTTTTTAAAAAATTTCAAATCTTCACATAGAAATAATACATTTTTTTCCCCCCTGGAGATATTTGCTGCCAGATATCCAGTTGGTCCATTCAATAAAATAACTTCTATGGTTCTATTTCTTCTTTAATATCACAAAAAGCCAAAAATAAATATTTATAAAATGTTATGTACCTCAAAATAGAGTTCAGTCAATACATGTAGAATAAACTATTTTTTTTCTCTTAGAGGCACAAACATTAATTCATAGGAGATAATTCTTTTGAGAGTCATTAAACATTTTTTATATATCCATCAGGTTCAATTTAGGTGAGGGAACAGGACTTGTTTTCTGTTGAAACTTCCCTTATAGTCTTTGTTATAGAACACATGTTCTTGCAGAACTAGGCACATTCTGATATAAAAGCAGTAGTAGAACAAGTAGGTATTACATAGCACAACTCCTCAAGGTAAACAGGGGTTGGTAATTTAATTTCCAAGGTGACAAATTGTCTTATCATGAGTGAGCAGGCAATTTCTTCCCTGAAATAAACTAAGTTGCCCAGGACAACTTTAACTAGATGAAATCATTATCCTTTTAAAGACACAAGTGTTGAATAAAGTTAATTTTCTCTGCTTTAGTGTCTTGGTAGAAAATGGCATATGAAAATAGTGCTGCCTTAAGGTAATGTTAAGCTCTTAAAATTCTTCAGTAAGAGCATAAAAATAGTATTACTTTAGGAAAAATATACATATGCGTGCACACACACACATTTCTAATGAATTCAACTGCAATAATAGACTATTAAAAAGACTAATGTCTTTACTCCTTCACCTTTCTAAAGGACAAACACATAAAAATACTTATTTATACCTCTGATTTTTATAACCATTTAAAAAAACTACTTAACAAGCTATAGCTTTAATCATCTTCTGACCGTGGCCTACAGTACTGAGTTAATATGTGCTAGTCACATTGGAAATATTTCTTTTCTTTGAGTTCAGAATGGTACCAACAAAGCTCTTCTTGATAGTAACCTCAAGCCTTCCTTAGTATTTTTCTCTACTAACTTCGGAAAAAAACTATGCCTAATTCTCAGTACCTCAATAATGGTGAATCATTAGGGGAATAGTTTGAATTCCTTATCCCTTTAAGTTTCTTAATCTTTTTCATGCAAGTTAAGACTCAAAGTTATCTTGAATTTCATGATCAGAAGAATTTATAGATTTTATACTTTATTAAATTCTAATAGAAATTAGTAAGGAAGGGTTCAAAGAGGAAACAGCCATGGACCTTGAGCATTTGTTCACATTTTTGCTGACATAGAAAGGATATAAGGATGTGACTACTTTTACTCAGAACAATTTTTATGGTTGTGTTTATTGTGAGTAAACTTGATAGATGAGGTAAGGCCCCACCTTCCAACTCTAACTCCAAGTGCAGCCTTGCTTTTACCTACTATAAAAAAAAGCTCAAGCTTCTTCAAATAGCCTAGTATATCTGTGAGGACCCTGAATGGGCCCTTTGTATCACCTCCATGGAACTTGGGGGACAGGTGGAACTGGCAGACACTATTATGAAGCTCCAGCTGCTGCTTCGCTGGGACCTCTAACTTTTACCTTCTTCCAATATCAATGAACAGTAACAAACTAACTTGTTAACTTGTAAGTAGGATAATTTCTCAGACTGGACACAGCTTTTAGCAGTAGAAATTAGGATATCCTCTGTTTCTGTTTCTTCAGTTGAGGTAAAATTCATATACTTTAAATAATGCATGTCTTTATAATTTTTAAGGGCCATTCTTTTCTCACTTCTGCCAATGTTATTTTAGAGAAGTGTGGAGACATGAAAGAATACTAGCCTCTTGCACTACTACATAATAAAACCTTAATATTCCTAGTACTAAAACTATATTTAGTACTTACAACTGGAGACTAACCGTATTATGTGTCCTTGGAGGGAGAGAGACAGAGAGACAGAGACAGAGAGGGGGTGAAGAAAGACAAGAGAGACATAGATTTTAAATCTTCAGTTAAAAGAATTTGAAATGTTTAGAATGGACATCATAATGGAAAACATTGAATTTAATAAGCAGTTTGGACAAGTTACAAATGTGGAAATAAGTAAATGGAACACAATAAAACTAGAATGTTTTGTGAGGAATGATACCTTATAAAATAAATTTTAAAAAGCAGAATGACATTTTATTCACTTATAAGTTAATATAAACATCTTTATAATTATTAGCCATTGCACATGAGAACTGCAATATTAAATAAACAAACCTGGCACAAATCTGAAAACTATTATAAATAATGCTCTGTATTCAGACACTATGGCCTCCTACTTAAAATGAATCATTCCTTTCAAATATCAGGTTTTACCCAACTCCATCGGGATTCCTTCAGGTGTGAATTTAATTCTTCTGGATGTTTTTACTTTCAGCATTCATTTCACCCAAACTTACTACATGTTGTGTACAAGGAAAGGGCAGATATATGAAATATATTTGTCTCAGAGTCTGCTGAGTTGAAATTTCCCAGGGGGAAATAAAAAATCTAATGGGACTTCCCAGCATTTAATGTTTATGTATATGTGAATTGTACATACACACATCTGTGTATAGATATACACAATTTAGTTACACATCATAACAGGTAGGTGGTTGCATTTTAAATGGATTTGATCTGTAAACATTGAAATGGTTGAATACATAGGATTTACCTCATAAATACTATAATATATTTTTAATCATCATATATTACCTAACATCTTTAGCAAACTTCATATCTACTAGTGTCTGGGGCTTTATTCTAGTTGTCCTAATGTCTTTGAAAGATTAATAACTATAATATGAAAGAAAAACTTTGTATTGTAGATATATCATGAGAATTTTTTTCCAACAGTGAGTCAAATAACACTTTAATACGGAAAATCGTATTAACAATTTTGAGTGAAGAATTGAAAATAATTATAAGCAAATTGATGAGATAGGTTTTACTTATCAAACTACTTTACATTTTCAGAAGTACTGAGCACTCAGCTGTGATACCTTCTGGTAGCAGGAAATCTTATTTATGCTTGAAACTCAGAGATAAACTGATAGCAAAGAAGAAAAGATTGACCATCTATCTCAATAATAGGAGTTTCAAAGTTAAGTCTAAGATAAAGGGTTTGCAAAGTCGTGTAAAGACTATCACCTCAGTGGAAAATCCTTTATTATATGTTTTTGACTACCATTTAAGTCTATAAGATATAATGAAAAATGTTTATTATGGTGTAATTTGTGCTGCATCTAAGATATGTCATTTAACATATGGAAGAAAACAAAATGATGTTATGAAAAAAAAAAAAAAACCTTGCACATGTTAGAAAATATGAGTTCTAATTTTAACTCAACCTAATTAGCTGTATGATTTGGGGAAATTCACTTCATTTTTTCAGGCTCTGGATTTTCTCATCTGTAAAATGAATATGAGCTAAAACCCTTGCCAACTCCAATGTTTACTGATCTATACAATAGAGATTGTGAATATATTTGGGATATTAGCAATACATAAATGATCTAGAAATGCATTTGTAGGTCACTATGGTTAGTCTGAACATCTTCTATGAAAGAGTGTATGACCAAATAAGAGATTATATTTAGAATGAGCCTTGAAGAATGGCAGGATGGAAGTTACTGTGGGTAAAAAGAAATCCTAAATAAGAACTGGAAATGAAATTCTAAATAAAGGACTGGCAACAGAAAAAAAAATTAAATTAAATTAAAAAAAATACTGCCTTTAGATAACAAGGAAAAATAGGGGTATAGATTTACTATTAATGGTAGTGGTGGTGGTGATAGTGAGAATTGATTTTTGGTTTAAACTATGAGAGATTTGAAGCTTTTGAAGGCTAACAGAGCAGCTAAAAAGAAGAAAATGATTAAAAACACAAGCTACCAAAGTTAGCCCTGAGAAAGCTCTTTAGCTGAGCAAGGACGGGAATCTATATAACCATCAGGGAAAAGTAAGGTAAATAAACTGAGAATATATGGATGGAGCGAAGTTGAAGGAGTTTAAATATCTAACACCATACATTACATACAGTCCCATATGCCTTGCTATAATGAGTAGGTATTATTAAGCCTTTTTGAAATTATTCACCTAGCTCTAAAATGAGATATTTCTTGACTACTTAATTCTTTTTTTCCATCTACTGTCATGAAAACATATACACAGTTTGTGAGAGAAGAGGAAAGTTACTGAAAATAACTCGTAAAGGTTTAAAATGATTTTTATATTAATATTGTTTTAAGTTGTTCGAGTGATCTTTGAGTTTTTTCCATGCTTGAATATATAATAGGATACAAAAATCAAAATTAGGAACTGTCAAAGTGTTATTTGATAAGATGATCTGGTTACTTCAACTGATATTGTATTAGTGCTGTTGATAAGATTTAAGTTTAATTGTTAAATACCTATTGTCTCTTCTCTTTTCATAGTGCTGTGTATTTCTTTATTATTGTTACTATGCTGGATATTCGTCTTATTATATTTTTCTACTAGGAAAAGAAAAATAAACAATTTTGTATAAAGCAATTTCTTTCATGGGGTTTCAGCATAGGACTCTTTAATCTAAATTTCCCACATTAGGTTCAGGTTGCTGTATTGATAGGTGAGAAAAATGTGTTATTGAGGGACAATGAGAAAATACAGAACACCACTGTTTACTTTGGGCCAAATCAAATTCAACAATACCCTAGGTTAGGGTCATATTAGTTTTTCCCCTTCAGAACTCTATTACTTGCCTTGAAGAGTATTAACTTTGAAGGACAGTGAGTTGCATAAAGAGTTCTTTCTTTCATCATTTATTTCTCAACCTTGTGTAGATTTGTGATATCAAGTTATATATACATATATATGCATTAAACAAATTGTTTTTTGATGTTTTGTATAAAAATGCACAGTAAGTGTTTTACAAAGAAAATATTAGGCTATGCTTTCTCTTTTTTTGAGTTGCTAAGCAGATATCTATGACATTGATTGATGCATCATTTTGAAATCTGCAATGGTCTTTATGGTTTTAGTTATTGAATATGTATGAGAAATCAGTTTTAGTAACTGTGCTATTAGAGATGGTCTAGGACTATAATTCAACAGCAATTTCCTTAAAAGACAAAAGAACTTGAATTACAATAGAATAAGTGTTGATAGCTGAATGTCTTATTAAAAAAGAGCTTTTTGTATTCAGGCATATTTTCAAATGGTGACAAGAAATAATGACTAAAGGGGAGCACACTTAGAGATACATCAACTGCTAGTGGAATTACTGAAAAATAAATACTTTAACATTCTGTTCACCTATGTCATATTATTTACAGAAATTTAAAAATCATCATCAACACAGCATTACTATATTTCTGTTAAAGGAACATATTGTCACATTTCTCATATATACACATACTCATCCTGACTGGATGACAGAATATGTATTGACGTTTTTTAAAGTTAGTCTTAAAATATAGCATGTCTTGAACTCTTAATCCTTTTCTTCCTAACATGGCAACCACAATTACATATATTCTGTTTTCATATTGGGCTTTTTTTAACACTTACATGCCTTGTTTTCGGAATTAATTCAAGAAAACAAAGTTCAAGTTAGAAAACACACACACAGACATGCTTAGGTCAGCTATCCAAACATGATTATTATCATGGTTAAAATGAAAGCAAAACAAAAGCACTATTTGCTTCCACACTGTATTTTCTGTTTTGCTGTTGTGTTGTTTTGTTGATTTTGGTTTTTCTTTGGACTAATTAAAACATATTTAATACAGACACAAACACACATAAGTACACAATTCTATGGATCCAAATCCCTAATATAATGTTTAGTTAAAACCTCTGTCAAATTCTATAACCATTTCTTTACTAATACATTATGGAAGAAGAGAGTATCAGTTATCCTTATAGAATAATTGATCTTTTTTATCACTTTGTGTTTTGTATGCAATTATCTTATATACTGGACTTAATTTATATAAATTACTATATATGATAATATCAAAGTAGAATAAGTTCCTGTTTACCTGCTCAAAACATGAGAAAATAAAGGGGCAGGGGAGGGAACTCTTTCTAGTTGTGGAAGTTCAGCCTTTTTCCAAGGTATACAATTAAACAAAAAATAAGGGTTTAAAGAAAACATATATTCATATATCTGGTTGTCACAGTGAAGAAGATTGTTACAAAGCCACTGAGGAGAATAACTGCATTTTTGCCAGGACTAGGCCAACTATTCTGCATCTATTATTTAGGAAACAACATAAAATGTTAGAGCTACATAATGGAAAACTGTAAATGAGTCAACTTTCTTGACACACAGACTATCAGGCACCAGGTTAATGTCACAAGGCAAACTGGTCAGCATCCAGGGCAAGAAGCCAGATGTAGTATCTGAACTACATTCGCTGAAAGAATGTAGCTCAGAGAGAAAATAGAGCAGTTTCAGAAGACTCTGAGAATGTAATTTATGGTAGAATTACAAGGTGGCAGTTGGTGACTATTCTGACTAGAAGAGTCTATGGGACTTCATCACTCACAGCAAACGATGGCAACTAAAATTACGGAATGTATCATCTGTAAAGTAATTAAAAAATGCACATTTGTCTGTAAAACGTTTCTAATTAGTTACCCCACACTGCCACAAGATTTCATATGTGTATATACAACTTTGACCTTATTGTAGCCTCCCAAACCCATATAATGTTTCTTTTAAGGATAATATTAGTAGATATTATCACAACTTCATTGTTTTGGTAGGATTACATTTCTTTTGAATTGTTGCAAGGGTTGTATCTTGTTTAAGATGTATTTTAAGTATAAAACACAATCTCCAAACTGTGGAAAGAGTCAAGATGCCCTTCAACAGACGAATGGATAAAGAAGATGTGGTCCATATATACAATGGAATATTACTCAGCCATCAGAAAGGGTGAATACCCAACTTTTGTATCAACATGGATGGGACTAGAGGAGATTATGCTGAGTGAAATAAGTCAAGCAGAGAAAGTCAATTATCATATGGTTTTATTTACTTGTGGAACATAAGAAATAACATTAGGACATTAGAAGAAGAAAAGGGAAAGTGAATTGGGGGAAATCTGAGGGGGAGACGAACCATGAGAGACTGTGGACTTTGAGAAACAAACTGAGGGTTTTAAAGTTGAGGGGTGGGAGGATGGGTGAGCCTGGTGGTGGCTATTAAGGAGGGAACATATTGCATGGAGCACTGGGTGTGGTACATAAACGATGAATCGTGGAATACTGAAAACATACAAACAAATACAAAATAATAAATTATAAAACTGTTATATGTTATATAGCTCAATACTCTCATTCAAGTATGTAATATATATCTCTTAAAAATGCTAAGCTATAAAAGCTTAAGTGACTTGGACCAAATTTACATCAGGTATTCACAGAGCAAGACTAGAATTTAAGTTAAGTCTCTTGACTCATTTTGATTCCATGTTTCATCTGATTCATGAAACAAAGGACAATATAGAACTTACTTATCATTAAATGGTTAAAGCTACTAGAAACCATCGTCTCTTGCCATGATGCTTTTGGAAAGTGCTAGGAAAATTTGATAAAAGATTGAAGAGATCATTGGGTGACAAAATCTTACAAAATCTTTCACATATGGGCTTTTTTCCCTAAGGAAGGGTAATTTCCATTCTGTTTTGATCACGACAGCTTTGGAATACAACTTGAAGTCTGGAATTGTGATGCCTCCAGCTTGCTTTTCTTTTTCAAGTTTGCTCTGGTTATTCGGGGTCTTTTCATGGTTCCATACAAATTTTAGGATCATTTGTTCTAGCTCTGTGAAAAACGCTGTTGGCATTTTGGTAGGGAGAGCTTTAAGTCTGTAGATTGCTTTGGGTAGTATAGACATTTTAACAATATTTTTTCTTCCAATCTATGGACTTAGAATGTTTTTCTTTTTTTTTTTTTGTTTTTCCATTTTTTTCATCTTCAGCTTCTTTCATCAGTGTTTTATAGTTTTCAGCATATAGGTCTTTTGCCTCTTTGCTAGGTTTATTCCTAGGTATCTTATGGTATTTGGTGCAATTGTAAATGGGATTGGTTCTTTAATTTCTCCTCCTACTGCTTCACTATTGGTGTATAGAAAGGCAACAATTTTCTGTGCATTGTTATCCTGTGACTTTACTGAATTCATTTATTATCTCTAGCAGTTTTTCAGTGGAGTCTCGGGTTTTCTATATAGAATATCATATCATCTGTAAATAGTGAAAGTTTGACATCTTCCTTGCTGATTTAGATTGATTTTATTTTTTTTTAATTGTCCGATTGTTGTGCCTAGGATTTCCAATATAAAGCTGTAGTGATCAAAACAGTATGGTGCTGGCATAAAAATAGACATATAGATCAATGGGACAGAATAGAAAATTCAGAAATTAATCTTTGACAAAGCATGGAAAAATATCCAATGTGAAAAAGAATCTCTTCAACAAATGGTGTTGGGAAAACTAGATAGCTACATGCATAAGAATGAAACTAGACCACTTTCTTAGACCAAACTTAAAAACAAATTCAAAGATAATTAGAGCTAAATGTGAGACTTAAAACCATAAAAATCCTAGAGAGGAACACAAGCATCTTTGACATGGGCTGTAAAAACTTCTTTCTAGATATGTCTCTTGAGGCAAGGAAAACAGAAGTAAAAATAAACTATTGGTACTGCATCAAAATAAGAAGTTTCTAAATAGCAAAAGAAACAAATAACAAAACCAAAAGGCAACCTATGGAATGGAAGAAGACAAGAGCTAGTATGAAAAATATATAAAGGACTTATAATACCAGCGCCCAAAGAACAAATAATCCAATTTTAAAATGGGCAAAAGACCTAAAAAGACTTTTCAAGGAAGAATATAGATGGCCAAGAGACATATGAAAAGATTCTCAACAGCAGTCATTATCAGGGAAATGTAAATCAAAACTATAATGAGATATCACCTGTCAGAATAGCTAAAATCAACAACAAAAGAAACAACAGGGGCTGGTGAGGACATTAAGAATGGGAAGCTCCTTTGCAATATTGGTAGGAATGCCACCTAGTGCAGCCACTCAGAAAAATATTATGGAAGTTTCTCAAAAAAGTTAAAAATAGAACTATGTTACAATCCACCAATTGCACTACTAGGTATTTACCCAAAGAATACAAAAATACTAATTCAAAGGGATATGTGCACCTGGATGGTTATAGCAGCATTAATTACAATAGCCAAATTATGGAAGCAGCCAAGTGTCTATCGATAGATGAATGGATAAAAAAGATGAGATATTTATATATCTATATCTGTATCTATATAGTCATTATCCTATCTTATATAACATAAGAAAAAGCAAGCTGAATTCTCAGAATTCTTTATAATTAATGTCAGACCTCTCCATAAGTATCGATAAGATGAATCTACTCAAACTATTCTTGGGGCATGATTAAGCAACTGGATAAATAACAATGTTTTTTTTAATGTCTTTTAGATGACAGCACAGAGGATTCTAGTTCTAGGCACAGAGGATATAACAGTAACCCAGACAGCCTTTTGCTGTCATGAATTGTTCATTCTTGTGATAGCAAAGAGAAAATAAACATGCAAGCAGACTAATAAAATAATTTCAGATAGTGATAAATTGTATGAAGAAAACAAGACTGAGAATAGGGAATGAGCACACTGAGCACAGTTTGCCTTCTGCCGAAATCTCATTTATTCTGATGATTTAACCCACAGGTTTATAATGACTTCTCAGCCAATGCATATTTTACACAATATTGAATGCATACTGAGATATTGTCATGTTGATATTTTACACAAAACTCAGCAAAACAAAGCCAAAATTCACTTTAGGTGGACTTTACAAATATATTTGATGTTAAAATTAATTGTGGTATGATACAAAATACCCTATATCAGTCAATTTTACTTTCTTTGTATTATGTTACTGCTATGAGCTGGGTACTCACTCGTACAGGAAACACAGATGCATTTAAAAATTTTAAAAGCGAATGTAGCCCCTTCTCATCAAGGATTATCTATGCTAGCACTCTAGTATGAAAGAACAAAAGAAGATTTCAATTTAAATTAGTGATTTATATGGAAATTGCCCTGGCAAGAGCAAGAATTCTATGGAATTCTTGGGGAGTATTGGGTAAAATAAATATTTCTGGATGACTGAAGAAGATGTTCAACATAACTTTGCACAGGAGAATATATCCAAGCTAAGGTTTGAACTATGAATAGAAGATAGGAAGTCTAACGGTCTGGAGAGGGGAAAACTGTCAGGATAAGGAAAGCTACAAAGAGCTATGAATGACCAATATGTTTGAATAAATATGTTAAACATGTTGATAAATGCAAAAGATAGTGAACAGTAGTTAAAAATGAGACTCTAGATTAACTGTGGGTCAAATCATGAAAAGCTATAAATGTCATAGCACAATTCTGTGCTAAATTCATGGAATAAGGAGAGAAATGACATGAATAGATGAGTATTGAGAATTGTATTTAAAGCCAAGACTCTTTGTCATGGCAATCAATTAAGAAACTATTTCATTTATCAAGATGAAAAATAAGGCTCTGCACTAAATCTTAAGAAGTGATGTATAATCCCAGAGATATTTATGTGGTTAAATTGATGGGATCGATGGATATTTTTATACCAAAGTGAGGTGGAAAAGTAACAACTAGGTTCTCTTAGATTATCTGGAGTGATAAAAATGTGAATGGTGTTGCCATTATCAAAAATAGAGAAGTCAGGATGAGAAATCTATAATTCTTTGTCTGGTTTTTAGAGACTTTTATAATTTGGTATTTGGCATGTATTTATCTTGCACATTTTATCTCCCATTGCCTCCAGACATTTTCTTCTCATCTCTTCAGAATTTTTAATACCCCCTGCCATTCCACCTTATTAATCATTCAAAGAGTATTATTGGGCTTCTCATGTTTCAGCCACAATTCTAGATACTGGGAATTCACCAAAGAAGAAAACAAAGTCCCTCAGGAAGCACACATTCTCATTTGTTGTGATGTAATAAACTACATGAATAAGTAAATGCAGAATGATTGCTAGATACAGAAGCTGAGATAAGAAAATCAAGAAGGGGTATGGGAACTGTGGTTATGTAGGGAAGAATAATTTTAGATAAGGCGACTACAACCTCAGTGAAAGCATGACATTTAAAAAAAAAAAAAAAAAACCACAACAAAAAAGCAAAGATGTTGAAACCTATGGTATGCCCCTTCTGGCATAGGAAGAGTAGAACATGAATTGTGAAATATTTGACCTTTTTTTCTACTGAAATCTAACATACTAGCTTGTCACAGTTTCATGGATTCTGGTAGAAGGCACTAACTATAGTATATTACTATATACAGCAATTGCAGTTATCACAATTTCAAAATTGTTATACACCAGTTCCCAGGGGCTTGATTCCCACTAAGAGAATAAGGCAGCTGGCACCTGCACAGGCTTAGAAGTGTTCATTGTAAATAAAGTACACTGAGCTTAGGGAACTCCAATTTTTTGTAATTGGCTTTAAGCAAACTTATGGTTTTACTCAGAGGTAATTTTTTTTTTTTAATTACATTGGACAATTAAACAAACCTACCCTTTGCTGTGGAGGAAGATAGTATCTCTAGCTTCCAAAGCTAAATATTATACAAAAGTATTGAAAAAGATAACTTAGGATAAAAGTACAGTTAGTGCCCTGCTCATGAAATGTGCAGAATAATAAGAGACACATGGGGTATTGCTTCTCAACTACATTACCTTCTTGTTTATATCTCATCTTGGTTTCTGGCCAAATTTTCCATGAGCACATCATTCTGTCTGCCACTCTGTAACAGAGGCTGAGTCCAAATCCATCCAATTTGTCTCATTTATTTAATGCTACTACAAACAGGGCTTCAAGTGTCAAGATGAGACAACCTGCAGTATTATTCTCAGTCATGACCCAAAGGGCCCTTAACACAATCAGTTCTATGAATCTCACAAATCATCAGACTCCATCTTAGAAAGCCTGATGGTTTTCTGTGTAACTTTGTATATTAACCTTTTCACCTGACCTGAGACACTAAAGCAGGTAGAGGAGGATGTACTGGCAAGTACACAGGCTCTACTTTGGTTCTATCAGGAGTAAGCAGAGGAAAAACTCTATACAGTTTGATCTCCCTCACCATGAGAAACTACATCAGCTTGGTAAGTTTCACAAATAGAACGTGCAGTGACAGCCTCTTTTCCAGAAACATAGAATCCTTTTCTTTGTGCTTAGTCTATGATAGTGGATGTTTTTCCATGAAGATCAAAAGAACAAGGGTGGCAATCTGGGCAGTACAGGCTCGAAGAGCAGCATGACTCCAGTTGGTTAAATCAGAGGATGGGTCTTTATCATAGACACTACATGAGTTATCCAGATGGTTCAATCTGCAGCTGTGATCTGTTTGTATAGTTTGTGGTCCTAAATAGAGATGCACTTAATCTGACATTCTATAGTATTTCAAGTGGCAGACCAAACATCTAGGCTATTGGCAAGAGTTCAAGCATCAGTAAAAATATAACAAGTTTCATCAAGAAAAGAATTTACCACAGCCATGAGAATAGCCTTGATTTCTACACATTGAATAGTGCAGCCAAATCCAGTTTCAATTCTGCATAACTAGTGCTGATGTTGAACCTCAACAGAAACACACTAGAAACATAAGGTTTCAGCCTAACCCAGGTAGAGAACCATGCCCCAGGGATTTAAGAGAACTCTGTGAATCAAGGCCCCTGTTGACCCAGGTGCTTTGCTTTAGCTCCTCTTTTAATGCGAGGGAGAGTAAAGTTCTCCTCAATGGCAGAGCTTCCATTTTTTCATGTAAAGTTAAGAAAGGGCCAAGCCTACTAAATTCTTGGAATTATATAATTTCTGATTTCTATTGACAATTGAACCTTGTTGGACTTTTCCCCTGTTGTTAGTGGCTGATTCCAGCTGAACAATCCCTAAGTGAAACTATCAGTTCTAAGAGTACTTAGGAGTTCAGTTGGGCTTGGAGAGACTGCTGAGCTGTCAGATACTTGAGTGGAAATCAAAGTAACAATGAGCCAAAAAAAAAATTAATTAATTAAAATAAAAATATTAAAAAAATCCTTTTTTAAGAATCAAGAGTTTTAAGAGTTAAGCTTTTAATCATTTAGTGAGATGCTATGAGCAAGAATCTAAAGCCAGAGAAGATGGTGACTCCCTTTGTTCCATTTTCCTCCATTGAATGGTATACTGGTTGAGGGTTGGTAGATCAGCACGGACATTGTCACTTCACTTTTGAGGGAGCCTCAAGATTCTTTCACTTTCATCCCCCAATAATGAGGCCTCTGCAGAAGCGACTGAAGAAGACCCCTGCCTAAGGCCCAAGAAGGAAGAATGTAAATACGTGAAGAATATGACCAGCCAGAGGGGCCTGAGTCCTGCGAGGGACTGTAACACATTGATTATGTACAAAGTCTGTAAGGGGAGGGCAGCTTTTCCACATGAAACCTGCTTTTCAACTGCTTATGGTCAGACCTTAAAGAAAAAAAAACAAAGGAAGTATAATAAGGAACTGAACTCCTCAAGTGTTACTAAACCTCCTTTACTTAAAAGTTTCATTTTGGCAAATGCATGTTAAAAATTTAATAGTTGCTTTATAAAATGGAGTGTGTCTGGTAATGATGGGAAAGCAATAAGCTTCAAAGGGTACCAATTACATAAAGGGTGCCTCCTTTAAACAGAGGCTCCAACTGGCAAAATCATTAGTCACAGAGACATAACTCAAAAGTGTTTTTAGGGTTGTAAGATCCCAAAGGTACCAGCACTTTTCTATATGTGGCTCTTTCTAAAATGGCTAATATCCCATGATAATTAAGAACACTCATAATACAGGGGCGCCTAATTGGCGCAGTCGGTTAAGTACCTGGATCTTGATTTCTGCTCAGGGCACGATATCAGTGTCTAGAGATCCAGCCCTGGTTGAGTCTCTGCACTCAGTGGGGAGTCTGATGAAAGATCCTCTCTCTCTGCCCTTCTCCCTTCCCTCTCTTTCTCTGCCTCAAATAAATAAATGAAATAAATAAATAAATCTTTTTGAAAAAGAGCACTCATAACACAGACATGTAAAACATCAACATCAAATACACTTTTGGAAATGGATGTCACAGCAGTATTATAGGGAACAAACTCTAAGGGTTATATACACACAAAGTCATACACAAGGTCACATTAGTTTGTCATGCCCACTGTGTGTGTTGCTAAAACCTCCTTTCCTTTATTCAGGCACACTCACTTGTGGTACACGTAGAATGGGGACTTGGATGCCTATATCCTGCAGACTGTCTAAATTTAGATTCCCTCTTTCCTTTTATTCTTAAAATACCTGAAGGCAGGGGAGAGAAAAAAATGGAGGGATCAGGTAATAAACAGCGGGAGACAGTGGCTTCATGCCAGTAAACAAGGGTTTGCATTTACACTGGTTTGTTTTACTTTTGGCTTAAGTCGTTTTCATAGCTCAACCAAACACACTTCTGTTTTCAGTCCATTCAAAGCTCCATCTTCTTGTCAACATCATTTTTTAAAAACTTAATGTAGGCAATTTTTGACTCAGAAACTACAGTCATATTGCCTTTTTCCTGAGACCACAAAGCGTGCTGCCCTAGTGCCATGATTGTATCCTCCCCTCTTCCCACCTAGAGGAGGATAAGCAACACCAAGACACCATTTGGGCAGATTTTCAAAATCCCACCTTTTGTCACTTAGCCTATAAGCCCTCATTTACATGTAGAATAGTGGGATTGCCTAATATCCCTTATGATTTAAGTGAAAGTACTCACTACTGGATCCTGGATCCCTCTTTAGATCCTATAACCTGGCTCATGGGGATCTTCATCCTTTCTGTTCCAGAAAAGAACATTTCTGTCAGGATTCCTGTCTCAGTGCCATAACTAAGACATGGGGCTGTTGAGACTACCCAACATGCAAGCCAGTAAGTTAACTCACTGATGTTTCATGGACAATATTCAATGATACAAAATCATAGGGAAGAAACCTACCACATCCAGGGCACAGCAAGTGTGAAGCCCAGAGGCAGATGCATATCAGATATTTTTAATGAATTAGCCAATGTAGCTAGGGTAGCATGAGCAAGGGGAGACTAATAGCATAGGAATCTGGAGTTGTTTGCTTTGGAGATATAATTTGGGTGTCATTGGAATACAAACGGTATTTAAAGACATTAGAGTTATATATCAAGGATATATGATCCCAGACCTTGATCCCAGGAGTACTCTGACATTTAGAAGTCAGGACTATAGACTATGACGTAAATAGCACCCATTAGACTTGTATAGCACACTTCCAGCAGAACAATATCCAGTAGACTTGGAATAACTAGCAAGGGGACTAAAAAAGAAGTTACAGAAATAAAAAGAATATTAGAAGGAGATATGTTATATCATGAAGACTCAGACATGAAAAATAATATTTAATACAGAATAATCTAACTTAGTTACTGGCTATGCAGGTGATAAAATTTGTTGAAAAACCACCTAGGAAGTGAGATTAGAATCAGGAAGCTGCTAGCATTCCTATGCTGTGAGAGAAAGGGAGAAGACAGTGTTATGAGTAGTAAGGACCTGCGGTCACTTGAAGAAATTTAGAACCATGGAAATCTTGTTCACTGGTGGTCACTCAGTTTTTAATGTTTTTCACCTAAATGTGCACATCGGATGTTCTGAATCAGAGACCGGTTATCCTTATCCACATAAAAAACAAATAGTGACCAAATTTCCCCATATCCTATCTTAGCCTTTCAACCTGTTCAACAGAGGTTAAATGTTCTGTACAAATAAACTCTGTATCATAGGTAAAGAACATAAAACAAAGCTTTTTCTCCATTTATAGGCAAGAGAGAGATAGCTGTCTTCCTTTTCTTCTGAAAAGAGAGAGATGGGGAGCTTTTGTTCCTCCAAAACAGGATGAAAAATATTCTAAGTTCTCACTTTAACTTTTTGAAATATAAATATATCTTTCAAAGAATTATATATAAGAAGGGTATAGGAAAAAATAGAAATGTGCCTCTTTTTATACGTACATAGGGATTAGGAAAAAAATACATGTCATGTGGGAAGGTCTGGGTTTCTTTGATCAGAAGAGAAGACAGATTTGTTAAAGGAATCGCATTAGGGTTTTGTAATATGTTTAAAAGATGTTTGGTAAGGAGTCTGTAAAATTATCATATGGTTATGTATACTTAGACATGTTCTTTATGGAGGACCCAGAAAATTTATGAAAGTACTGTGGAATGGGTATCATCAGATATGTGAATGGAGCTAATAACCATTAAAATAGAAGAACCATTAAAACAGATAATAGGGTTAAAATTTAATTGAATAACACTGGTCCAAGTTGTTCTGAATGAGAATTTTCCTCTGGGGAGGAATGTGGTAGTTTTGCATGAAGGCAAATCTGAATCATGAGGAGTCCGAACTTAGGATGCAAATTGCACAGTGTTTGTCAATTGCATATCTCTTGGGTGCTAAAGACATACTCCTACTTGACCTGAAAGAAACTAAATACCAATGAATCCATGTTCCTCTCACTTACTCTCCTCCCCACTTCCCATCCCCCTCCACAATCTTGAGGTAGCATGGCTTAAAAAAACAAAAACAAAAACAAAAACAAAAAAACAAAAACTCTTGACTGGGAATATGAGAACCAGTTTTCTGAGGTTTTCTTTAGAATTGTGAGAGCTACGTCTTTACTACATTTCAGGCAAGGGGTTTGAGCTTCTGAAGGAGTAGGAAAAGTATCAACTATTATTTTTTTTGTGTGCTGGTGATTGTTTTTCCATGCTGTTTCAAGTATATTGCCTTCTTAAACAAGTGGTAAACTTCTCTGCTGAGCACACTGTCTTCCTTTTTGTCTCTCAGCATCTGGAGTCTGAATAGTTTCTCACTGTAAAGGAGTTTGGCCTCGCACATACATCTTTACTCGATCTGAGATCAAATCAACAATATGTCAAAGAAAAAGTAAACAAATTGAAAAATAATAATTTATATCACTTTGTTTCATTCAGTGAAATCTTGTTCACAAGATTGGCATCTTGGTGTTTCTTGTATCCTTTTCTATATCCTAGCCCTTTCAGAATATGAATGTTTACATGGAAAGAATGAGATTCCAGTGCTTAAATGACTTTCTTCTTTTTTTTTTTTTTTTTAAGATTTTATTTATTTATTTGGCAGAGAGAGAGACCACAAGTAGGCAGAGAGGCAGGCAGAGACAGAGAGGGGGAAGCAGGCTCCCTGCTGAGCAGAGAGCCTGATGTGAGGCTGGATCCCAGGACCCTGAGATCATGACTTGAGCCAAAGGCAGAGGCTTTAACCCACTGAGCCACCCAGGTGCCCCTCTATTTTTTTTTTAACAAGTTTCTTATGTCTCATAGGAAAAAGAAAAGGACAAGAGAGGAGAGGACAGGAGAGAAAAAAAAAAAAGAACAGAACAGAGAAGCCATCTGTTCTAACACCGGGAAAGTATGATATAGCACTGGGCTTATGGAGAGAATATATGCTTGTTTTTAATCTGTTGCTCTTAGAAGGAATTTTTCAGGAGTCAATGTGAACAATTTATTTGATTTTCATGCTAATTTTAAAGCCAAAGTTTCCATAAGCTATAACACTAGTATATTCACCAGTGGTAGGATATTGACAAATCTTAATCCATAAATAGCTAGGTTACTCCAGTCTTTCTTTATGGGTCTCTGATGTAAGTCCTTCCACTTTACGCTGTAACTATATCTAAGTGAAATCTTGTATTTCATTGATTTTTAAATGTCATCGACTCTAAGTAAAATGCACCATTAATTTAATAACACTTTGGGGGGAAAAAGAGGAGATTACATTAAACATTAATATATATCTTTTTTTATTAACCCACCAAACATCACTGATTTGAAAATTAATTTTGAGCACAAAAATATAATTTGGCAAACATGAATTTAATGACTTTAACAAATTCAGGTTATACTAACGTAAACTAAATTTGGACAAACTTGTTATTGTTCTTCTTTCCATAGGTAAATCTTATAAGTTGGTTTGTAAACTCACAAGATCTTTATTTTTCCTTAATCTGTAATGTTATATCTGCACAAAATACATCATTTTATTTTGCATAATGACCTTTCAAAGATAACTGAAATCATACCTATGTAACAAATACAGCATGCATATAGTTGCATATATATCTGCTTTTAATTTAACATGTTTCTGATATCTCCAAGTTGATTCACATAGACTTAGTTTATGATGCTTCAATGTTATTTAGTTACACAGTATTTTATTTATGTTTCCTATGTAGTGAATATTTATGTGGTTTTCTGAGTCTTGCTGTTATAAACAGTTTTTTCATGGTTATGTTTCCTTATGTAACATAAGGATGAGGGGGCTTCTGTGGACTGAGTCACTGGCATCCATGCTTTTTCAAAATACTTTATATATTTGTTTGTCAGAGAGAGAGAGAGCACAAGCAGGGTAGTGGCAGGCAGAGGGAGAAGCAGTCTCCCTGCCCAGCAAAAAACCCAATGAGGAACCCTGGGATCATGACCTGAGCCAAAGACAGATGCTTAACCTACAGCCACCCAGGCGTCCCATCACAGTTTTGGATTTAAAAGACTGTCACATTGCCCACTGGAAGTGGATATTCCAATCTACACATCCAACCGCTATAAACAAGAACTTGCCACAGACTTTTGCCAACACTTGATATTACCCATTCTTCTTGCTAATGTGACACATTTCCTCAGTACAGGTAAAGTTGATTAAATTGTTGCACATTTATTTCTAAATTTTTTTGAGCACTTTGATTTGGATTTTCTGTTCTGCAAAATGCCTGTCTATACCATCTGACCATAGTTCAAGCTACTATGACAAAATACCATAAATTGGGTGGCTTAGCAACAACAGAAATTTATTTGAAGTCCAATATCAGGATATCAGCACAGTCTGGTTCTAGTGAGAGCTTTCTTAGATACAAATGACTTTTCCTTGTAACCATACTTGTGGAATGTAAGGACCTATTTTAGCCAGAACACTTCCATTCCAAGGTTAAGCAATAACCTTGTTGTTTAACCCTTAAACTGTCCCTGCCCCTGTTCCCCCAGGGGACTTACTCAAAAACAAGTCCTGGAAACCAGTCCCACGTAACAAAGTCCAAATACTAGGGTGGGTCAGGCCAGGTGGAGACATCTAATCAGTAGGGGGTACATACTATCTCCCTGGTTACCAAGGAGTATGGGCCCTGCCCTTTGGGAACCTTTTGGGTATCAATTCTGACCAAGGTGATAAGCTAATTCAAATATCTACTAGGGTAAATTGTAATTCAATTGGTCACTTATGTATGACCTAACATGACTGCAGCTTTCTCTGTGTGTTACAATTTCATTGGCCACCTGTGCGTGGCCAGGCCCAACAACATGACCTTTGCCCTTAAAAGCTAATCTGTGAAGCAGAGAGAGGTCGCCCTCTCTGTAAGAGGCGTGGCCCTGAACGTTCGGTTTGATTCTTGATGCTTGGGGCGAAATAAAGCTTTGCTTGATCTTCGCTTTATATCAGTCTCGCTCCTTTAATCACGGACCCATTATTGGGGGACCTAACAGGAAAAGGAGCCAGCTAGGTATCTGGCCTGTTCTCATATGGACACGAATTTCACATCTGAGGGCTCCACCCTCATGACCTAATTACCTCCCGAAGACCCCACCTCCAAAAACTATCACATTGGGCACTAAATTTCACCAAATAAATTTTGAGAGGGGGATGCAGAAGTATTCAGTCCATAAAACCTATTAAGTGTAAGATTATTCTTATACTTAATGTTGATACTTGTGGCTAAATATAGTTGTGGTTTTTATATAGAAAAACTTAGTCTTCTATAAATTGAAAATACTTTTAGTCTGACTTTTGCTTTTAACTTTTTTTACAGTCTATTTTGACATACGGCTGTGAAGAAAATTTAGTTTTGATTAAATGAAATTCATGTATTCTTTTTCTTTCCCTTGTATCTTCCTTGTGTTCTTTTTCTTCCCTTAAATATACTTCCCTACTAGATTAAAAAAAATACTCTTTAATATTTTCTTTAATAATTTTAAAGTTTGTTTTAGCTTATGTGTTTTTGAACCATCTGGAATTTTTTTGAGTGTATGTTTTAAAATTGAAATTCCATTTTCACAGCACTTTTTATGGACAAGTCTATCCTTTGTGTGTCTTCTTTTAAAATTGCCACATCTGGAAAAAGCCAAATATCCACATGTCCATGAACATATTTCAGGATTTTGATCTATATGTCTTTTTCTCTGCCAAATCACACTGTTTAAATTTCTATATATTTCAATATGTCTTGATATTTGGTATGATAATTTCCTACCCTTATTTCTTTTTTTCCCTTTCTATTATTGTACATTAAACTTCTATGTGAATTTTATAATCAGTATGTTGGCTTTCATGAATGTCTCTTTGAAATTTTGATGGCCTTACACTGAATTTATATATCAGTTTGGAGAGACTTGAAGTATTTCCTTTGTAATGAATGTGATATGCCTCTCCAAACTTAAAGCTCTTCTAAAAATCTTATCAAGAAAGTCGTATAGTTTTAGTCATAACAGTCTTAATGTATTTTTGTTTAGGTTTTATTGCAAGGCATTTAATATTTTTTAAAGATTTTATTTATTTACTTGAGAGAGGGCATGAGCGTGAGTGGAGAGGGGCAGAGGGAGACAGACAATCAAGTTCCCCACTTAGCAGAGAGTCCAACACAGGGCTCCACCCCAGGACCCTGGGATCATGACCTGAGACAAAGGCAGATGCTTAACCAATTGAGCCACCCAGGAACCCCCAGACTTTTAATATTTTTATTTCACTTATATATTAATTCCTTTACTTATTAAACAAATATTTATTGATTGCCTGATTCATATAAGGCAATGTACTATCTCTTATGTACTGGAGATAGAACTGTAAGAAACAAAAAGAAAAACAAGGTTTTCAACTCACAGAACTCATTCTAATGGGGAAGGCAGACAATAAAGAAAAATCAAGGAAACACATAACATGTCATATGGTTTTAATTGCTATGGAGAAAAATATAACTTCGTATAGTAGATAAGAAACATGCAGGTGGGTGCTTGGACTTGCAATTTTATATGGGGTGATGAGGGAACCTTTATGATATTTGAACAAGTATCTGAAGTTGGAAGGCTAAGTATGCAAGTATCTGAGGGGTAATATTTCAGAAAGAGGGAAGAGAAAGTATAAAGCCTCTGAAGCAGGAAAATGCTCGGCTTGCTGGAAGAATAATGAAGTTCTAGTGAGCCTGCAGTGATTACACAGAGGGAGAAACAGATGAAGTCAAGGAAGAAATTGTTGGAAATATAAAGTTTTGATCTTAATGAAAGGAAATCAAGAATATTTGGAGCTGATTTCTTTTTAAAAGAATAGCTGACTTCTTGATTGAACATAAAATAGAGAATTGGCATTATCATTTACTCTGGTGGAAAAGAAGATAGAGGAATAGGTCAGTGGTAAGGCAGTGCACTTTGTTAGGTATGAATGGGAATTTTATTCTATTCTACTTTTTAATTAGTAGAGTTGCTGTCAGTTTTCTGAACTTCTCCCTAATAGTATCACAAAATTTGGATTAGTTACATTGTTAGTTGAGTTTTACGTCTTCTTGGTAGATGTTCATATTGCCTGTAAATATTAAAAAATACGGTCAGGAACTTACCTAGGATTTACCAATGAAAAGTTGTTCTAAGGCTCTTTATATAAGAACTAATTTATTCAAAAGTCATAAGAGCCTTACAAGTTAGGTGTTACTAATATTACTACTACCCTTATTTTAAAGATGGAAAATTAAAGGCAGAGGGATATTAAATAACGTGCTTAAGGTTATTTGGTAGCAGATTGCCGAGATGGGATTTGAAGCCAGGCTGTGTTATTCCTGTTACGGGATTACTTTTAACTACTGCGCTATATTGCAGAGTCTAATGACCTTCATTCTTCTTTTTTATAGCTCTCATTTTCTCCTTCCTTTCTTTTTCTTTCTTTCTTTTCTTTCTTCCTTTCTCCTTCCCTCGCTTCCTTCCTCTCTCTCTCCCTCCTTTTCCTTTCCCACCCTTTTCTCTCTTCTCCTTACTCTCCTCCTTCTCTTCCTTCTTCTGTCCTGTGTGTGAGGTAGGAACATAAGAATACTGTAATAGGGTAAGAATAGGTATTTCTTACTTGTTATACTTAGAATAGATGCTTTTTTCTATTTAAGGAAATTCATTTTTATTTTAAATTCACAATGATTACTTTAAAATGGAGAACTGATAATGAGTTTTGTCCACTTTTCCATCTATAGAGATGATCACATGTATTTTCTGTTTTCATCGTTTAATTTAGTAAATTGCACTATATTGTTTTTCATGCTGAAACACTTTGTTACCTGGGATTTATCTTACCTAGTCACAGAAAATTATTCTTTAGCATCTTACTGGTTATACTATATTATTTAGTATATCTGCTTCTACAAATATATGGTTGTCTTTTAGTTTCAACCTTGTCTGTTGTTTTTTCTTAAAATACTTGTTCCTTGAAGGTTTACCATAATTTACACAAAAAGCAGTCGGTCTGGTGTTATTTAGGTTGTTATCATACAATACTTATTTCATTGTTTTTTAGTTATAATGCATCTAATAAAATTTCAAATTTGTCTCAGACTCATTTTCTTATATTTGTAATTTTATAAAAGAATTTATTTTATTTATATTTTCAAATTTGTTTTAAGTTATGTAGAGTTTTCACTATTACATGAAAAATCATCTACTATATCCAAAGTTGTGCACAGATTTCTTATTCTGAATGCAATGAGTACCTATCACTGCTATAAGACTAATTTTTATTCTCCATAAAAATAAAAAATAATAAATAAATAAATAAAAATTTAATATTTTTATAGATTTTTTATTGTTTGTGTTTGGTTTTTATTTTGTGTAACTTTAAAACAGTAATTACAAGTCCTTTCTAGGCCAGTTCACAGTCATTATCAAATTTTATATGTAGAGCAATACACATGGCAGTATCAATTCTTACCTTAAAGCATCATTGCTTTTGCTCTAACATCTGAGAAGGAAGCTGCTAACCTGGTCTCATGGAGCATGGTGACAGGCCAATGACCCATGTGTTTACCTGACTGTATGTTCTTTTTATGCATGGGTCTGAATTTCTGCTTCTTACAGATTTTATATTTGCATTTATTTTAAGCACAGGTTTGTATTCACATATTTGTTTTTATATCTGTGCATCATTCTGGAGTTAGGTTTCATTATGTCTTCTTTATGCCATCTTGTTCTGGAAGGTCAATAAATAGCATTCGTTTATCCATAAAATTAGATATTATTTATTTCCTTAGTACTTCAGTACAACTTTGTGACTAATCCTTATTATATTCAGTATCTGAAAAGTTTTCAAAATCTTTAAAAATTCTTGGGGATTACTCAAGTTACTCTGTTTATATTTATTGATTGATTGATTGATTGATTTTGGTGATGGATATAGTTAATTATCTTTTTTAATTTAATTTAATGTTTCTTACTTTTTTTTCAGTGTTCCAAGATTCATTGTTTATGCAGCAAATCCAGTGCTCCATGCAATACGTGTCCTCAATACCCACTATCAGGGTCACCCAACCCTACCCTCCTCCCCTCCTAAACTCTCAGTTTGTTTCTCAGAGTTCACAGTCTCTCATGGTTTGTCTCCCCCTCCGATTTTCCCCAATTGACTTCTCCTCTCCTTCTCCCACTGTCAAGTTATGCTGGTGACATGTTGGTTTCCACAAACCATAATAATTATCACAAAAATCATAAGATTTTGTTATGATTAGTATTTTTGAGGTTGGCAGTATCGTTTTGGGCATATGGCAAATAATAGGATATATTTAAATCTATGAGACCATTGCCTCTGCATTCTAGCTTTTATCACAACTGTCTCTCCTCCAACAATAAGCTTTACCTGAGAATGCTCATGTTTTCAATATCATCCTATTGTCACCACAGTTAATTACTCTTAGGATGATACCTGACTTCAGTTATGCTAATCACAGTCCTCTTCACTTTGTCACGGTTAATTGATCTAGGATTGTCTACTTGCCTTAAGATGGGACAGAGGGATCCCTAAAGATTTTAAGTTTCGAATTTCCCCCCTTCCTTACTTCTCCCTCTCTCCTGTGCTCTCTCTTTCTCTCTCTCTCTCTTTCTTTCTTTCTCTCTCCTTGCTCCTTTCTGGTATTAAAAAAAAAAAAAAAAAAAAAAAAAAGATACTCCTTTTTTTTGACATAAATTGCACAGAGAAGCAGAAAGGAGACAAGGAAATAGAAGCTTTTAAAATGTTCAAATAATTGCTTAAGCTGCATCACTCATTTTCCCAAGTTTGACTTTGAAAGATAGGTAATGATTCTGGTTTAATAAGGATTTCTATCACTTGTTTAAAAAAAAAAAAACACAACTAAATAATTCCATAATATTTTGTCTGTTCTAGCTGTATTAAATTAGAATTTACCTGACTACCTTTATTTACATTGTCTAGAATATGTCAAGAAATTTTGGGTCCAATATTGAATTTCACTATAATAAAATTGAAAACATTTTGAGATAAGGAATCCTGGCTTAAGTCCAATTGATTATTATGCTTCCAATAAAAATTAATTTAACAAACTTTATAATCAGTTGAATCATTTAACAACTGTTAAGTTTGTTCACATAAACATAATGATAACAGTTAGAAAGCACAATGTACTCTTGCCTAGTAGCTACTGAGTTTCTTTTGACATTTATTTGCAAGTTGCATTATAATTTCAGAATGTTCCAAATGTGAAAGAAAAAATAAGTATGTCTATACTTGTGAAAATGTGTTAATTTTTTGCAGCGGCCTAGACACATGTCTACACTCAAGACCAGTAATGGATTTAGGCTAACATTGATAAGAATAACTTGAGATATCAGGAAATACTACAGCTACAAAATGCTCATGACAGTAAAAAACACCAACTTAAAAAGTATGCCTTTCTTTATTGTTTTCATATTAATAGTTCTGCTACTATTAAAATTTAGTTAGACTTCAAAATATTTAAAATTAAAATTATCAGTCTAATTGTCAGTTCATTTTCCTTTCAGGAATTCATCTAGCTACACATATCAAACCAGTAGTCTTTGTTCTCAATTAGAATTAATCATTGTATGTGATGCAGAGGCGGGTAAGTGGCCAATTGTAAAACTATACATAGCCCTCACTTTCTTTACTTTGCTTACTTTTGTTCTGTCTCCCACAACTTTTAATTAGTTCCCTCGGTTTTGGGTTTTCTTTGTTTTTCTTCCACTTCTTCCTATTGCTTGATAGTCCTCTACATTTGTTCTGTGTGTTTAGGACTACACATTTATAAAACTAGCATTATGTACAGGTAGTGAGAGAGATGGATAATACCATAATTAATTTTAAAACATTATGAAGGGATTAGTAGATTTAATTTTATGTAGTTAATAAAAGAAACCATTTTGTATATCACAATATGCACAGCATTTATTATGTAAAGTTCATATGTATGATTGTTTTCTAAAGAATACTTATATTGTAATATTTAAAATGCAAATTGAATTTGTTGGGGATTTCTATAAAATTATTATAATGTTAACCAGGCATCACCTGAATTCTTAATAAAAATATTCATGAAATTCACAATATTTAGTCAACAGTTTACATAATTATACTAAATAAAATTCATAATAAACTAATTAGAAAGACATTTGTAACTTCCTGAGCTGCATTATGATAGTCAAAACATTTGTCTGAAAATTGGAATTAAACTGTTGATATACAGTTGAACTTTGTTTATAAATTTATATAATATAATAAAAAGTATGAACAGTTTGTATAGAACACCTTAAATAAGATTAGATTTTTTCCTGAAATTTTAAGAAATGTCAATAAATTTTAATGTAATAATTTTATAAAATTTTAATACATTCTAATTTAATAAATATGCAATTTAGTTTTTCTAGATATTTATTCCTTTTTCCAATTTTTAATAAACCATGCTTTATAAATAAATCAACAGGAAATAATTTAATTTATATATAATGTTAAAATATACATGTGTGATTAATTTTTTTTTTTTAAGATTTTATTTATTTATTTATTTGACAGACAGAGATCACAAGTAGGCAGAGAGGCAGGCAGAGAGAGAAGAGGAAGCAGGCTCCCTGCTGAGCTGAGAGCGGGGCTTGATCCCAGGACCCTGGGATCATGACCTGAGCCGAAGGCAGAGGCTTTAACCCACTGAGCCACCCAGGTGCCCCTACATGTGATTAATTTTAATATAATTAAGCTTTTATTAAAATTTTAATATAATTTAAAATTGAGTTTTGGGAGAGTGATTGCTTCTTCATTTTCTAAAAATACAGCTGACACAAGACTGATCTGTATAATAGAATTTGGGACACTGTAATGGTATTACTACACAGAACTTAGATCCCTCATTCTTCCAGCTGGGGACTTTCTCATAGGACATCCTACCTTGGCTTTCTTCCAAAATAATTATTTTCAGTCTTCATTCACTACTTCTTCCTGACATCTCCCTGTGGACCAATGTAGTTCCCCATTTCATTATCACTCTATGGAGGGCAAATAGCACTTCCTCCCATTTCTCTTCCCAAACTAGAACTCAGATCTACCTTTTGGTATCTAAATGTTATTAAAATTTTCACTAAAGACTATTGATAACACATCTCTATCTTTAGTAGGAAATGTCTATGCCATTTGCAGATCTCGGTAACAATAATTTTTAACAATGAATTTTTAAAACGGGTTTCCCATATCTACAATCTAGATTTATCATAAGGGTTTGGGGTGGGGGGTGGTGGAGCTTATTTCTTGCTCTTGAATAATGTTTAACTAACTTGATAATTCATTCCAGAAAGGCTTATACCCCAACTATATGTCAGTCATTATGTTTAGTGCTGGGCATTCAATAGCAAGCAAAAACTAAATGGCTCTGCCCAAACAGAGCTTGCAACTAAGTGTTAAGGAAAACAACAGATTAATTTTTCATGAAGTCACTGCCCCTGAGTTCCCTTGCCAGTAGTTTTAAAAAAGTGCATTTTAACTACAGATTACAGTCCATTTATTGGTTTGATATATAATTTAGATGTAAGAGTGGGAAAATGAAGAAATTATAAATAAATCTTGGCTTTCTAGTGAGAATGACTAAGGAGTGGTATTTGAATTGAGAGATAAGAAGAAGATATGAGGGTTCATGGAAAGTGAAACAGATCTAATTTTTAGATGATAGGTTTTTTTTTTATAAAGAAGTCCAACTAGAACTTAGAAATCTAAATCTTCATCTAAGTACAAAGTTCAGCATTAGGAGAGTTTTAAAAGGCAACTACTCAAACACAGTCCCTTCTCAAGGTTTTCAGCTCAAAGCACAGGAGTTTCCTTCACTGGCAACCAGCCTGGCCTGTTTTCATTCCTTGAGTCCACGCCCACAGGGAATGATTTTCAATGTATCCTGTGTATAGACATTTTCAGCCAGGGTTCCTTGGCATTCTCTTTGTACATGGTTGTACATGGTTCAACATGATTGCTACATTCCCTTTTCTCTCATTTCACTTCCCCAACTCATCCACATGGGAAATATTTTTTAAAGTATTGAGGTTTTATATTTCACCCTCCCCCCCCCTTTTTTTTTTCCTTTTCCTGGCCCTGATACATACCAAGGACTTAGAATAAAACAGGCCTCAGAGTATTTTAAGAAGGGGCGAAAAAAGCTAGTGGAAAGTGTGATTCTGAAGGTAGTTAAAAAAAAAAAGGAGACAACAGCAGAATACTGTACAAGTGAAGGAAACAGTAGATGGAAGCAGTTGGGCAGGCATACAGAAGCCTCATCAGTGGGATGGTATTAAGGACACTTCAGAGACAGGTTTTATACTTTCATGCCTTATTTTATTTATTATTTATTTATTTGATTATTTATTTATTTATTTTTCAGTAATGAAACAAATTTTTTAAGGCTCTAGTTCATAGCCTAACACATATAAACACTCAAAAATCCAAGTCTTGGCCCAATTATTATTTTAAAGTGAAAATGAAGGTTAGAGATAAGGACATTTATCAAATTACAAAACTAGTATCACAGTCCAAATGGATTTCTTTTGTGGTTGTTCTTGTTTGTTTGTTTCAGGTTTTTATTTAAATTCTAATTAGATAACAAATAGTGTAGCATTGGTTTCAGGAGTAGAAGTGAGTAATTCATCCCTTACATAAAACACCTAGTGTTCATCACAACAATTGTCATATTTTAAAAGTTGTAAGCACCCAATATTTTAAAAATTCCTTAAATTCCTGGGAGATTCCATTGGATTAAGAATAAGATATGACATCCAACATTTTTATTTTCATTTTATTTATATATTTTGCTTCCAACTCTAATCCTGTAACTCTTTCACTTTGGAGTTGAATCTCTTCTTGTTTTATCTGACTTAAGTATGCTTTCACATATTTTTAAAACTCAGAAATGGCTGCTTCTTTGCTAAATGTTTTATTTTATTAATTGTGGAAGAGGGTAAAATAATTGAAGGCAGCAACATTTTAGCACAGAATATGTGGTTAAGAAGTAAAGGTCACTGAATTTTCCAACTAGAGTGAAAGAAAAAAACCTTAACATTTCCTTATAAGTATTTTAAAGATATATATAAACACTACAGTTATCAAATACATGAATGAGTAAATCTAAAAATATTTTGAACATTTTAGTATTTTACAAATCGTTATTAATTTTTTAATTGACTTTTTTAGAACATTTTTAGTTTTATAGAAAAAATGCACAGAAATCCTTGAGTTACCAGATATCTCCTGTACCCCCAACCACACAAAGTTCCCTCTATTATTACTATTAAGTTCCCCATATTATTAAAGTTTTGCATTACTGTAGAAGAGTTTTTGTAAATGGAAAACCAATATTGATATATTATTATTAGCTAAAGTACAGAGTTTACATTGGGGTTTATTACATGGTCTTTAATGTCTCCACCATTAAAGTATCAGATTAGTTTTACCACTTTAAAATCTCCTGTTTGCCCCATTCATCTCTCCTTTCCCCAACGCTCTGGCAACCATTTACTTTAATAGTCTCTGCATTTTTCCAATTCCAGAATGTTATATTTTAGAAGCATACAATATATAACATTTTCAGACAGGCTTCTTATACTTAAAAGTATGAGTTCAAGCTTTCTTTGTGTCCTTTCATAGCTCATTAGCTTAATTCTTTATATTACTAAGTAATATTCCATTGAATGGATGTACCACTTTTTTTTTTTCACTCACTTATTGAAGAACATCTTAGTTGCTTCCAATTTTTGACAGTTATGAAAAAAGCTGCTATAAACATTTGTGTCCACGTTTTTGTGTTGAGATAATTTTTTTAACTTAATTGAATAAATTTATTGTGTTTCTATTGTTGAATCATACTATGGTTAGTTTTGTAAGAAACTATCATACTGTCTTCCAAAGTGGCTGTTCTATTTGCTTTTCCACCAGCAATGAATGTAAATTCCTGTTGCTAATCCACATCACCATTCATATTTTTAGTGTTTTAGGTTTTAGCCACTCTAAAAAAATGTGTAGTGAAATCTCATTGCATTGATTTGCAATTCCAATATGACATGTGATTTTTTTTCCTTTTCCTTTTTCTTTTTATTTATTTATTTTGTGTGTGTGTGTGTGTGTGTGTGTGTTCCAAAATTCATTTTTTATGCACCTCACCCAGTGTTCCATGCAATATGTGCCCTCCTTAATGCCCACCACCAGGCACACCCAACCCCCAAACCCTCCCCTCCAAAACCCTAAGTTTGTTTCTCAGATTCACAGTCTCTCATGGTTTGTCTCCTTCCCCAATTTCCCCCAACTCACTTCACCCCTCCATCTCCCAATGTCCTCCATGTTATTCCTTATGCCCCACAAGTAAGTGAAACCATATCATAATTGGCTCTCTCTGCTTGACTTATTTCACTCAGCATCATCTCCTCCAGTCCCATCCATGTTGATACAAAAATTGGGTATTCATCCTTTCTGATGGAGGCATAATACTCCATTGTATATATGGACCATTTCTTCTTTATCCATTTGTCTATTGAAGGGTATCTTGGTTCTTTTCACAGTTTGGCGACTGTGGCCATTGCTGCTATGAACATTGGGGTACAGATGGCCATCTTTTCACTATATCTGTATCTTTGGGGTAAATACCCACCCAGTACTGCAATTGCAGGGTCATAGGGTGGCTATATTTTTAATTTTTTTGAGGAATCCCCACACTGTTTTCCAAAGTGGCTGCACCAACTTGCATTCCCACCAACAGTGTAAGAGGGTTCCCCTTTCTCCACATCTTCTCCAACACTTGTTGTTTACTTTTTTGTTGATTATGGCCATTTTAACTGGTGTAAGGTGGTATCTCAATGTGGTTTTGATTTGAATCTCCCTGATGGCTAATGATGATGAGCATTTGTTCATGTGTCTGTTAGCCATTTGTATGTCTTCTTTGGAGAAGTGTCTGTTCATGTCTTCTGCCCATTTTTGATGTGCTTATCTGTTTTGCGCATGTTGCATTTGAGGAGTTCTGTATAGATCTTGGATATCAGCCCTCTGTCTGTAGTGTCATTTGCGAATATCTTCTCCCACTCCGTGGGTTGCCTCTTTGTTTTGTTGACTCTTTCCTTTGTTGTGGTGAAACTTTTTATCTTGATGAAGTCCAAAATTTCATTTTTGCTTTTGTGTCCCTGCCTTTGGGGACATGTCTTGAAAGAAGTTGCTGTGGCTGATGTCAAAGTGGTCACTGACTATATTCTCCTCTAGGATTTTGATAGATTCCTGCTTCACGTTGAGCTCTTTTATCCATTTCGAGTTTATCTTTGTGTATGGTGTAAAAGAATGGTCAAGATTCATTCTTCTATACAAAGCTGTCCAATTTTCCCAGTACCATTTGTTGAAAAGACTGTCTTTTTTCTAGTGGATATATTTTCCTGCTTTGTTGAAGATTATTTGACCATAGAGTTGAGGGTCTATATCTGAGCTCTCTAAATTTGGGGTCTCTTCTAGTTCTATATAAATTTTAGGGTTCATTATTCTAGCTCTTTGAAAAATGCTAGTGGAATTTTGATGGGGATGGCATTGAAAGTATACATTGCTCTAGGCAGTATACACATTTTAACAATGTTTTTTCTTCTGTTTATATAAACATTATAAATAATTTTCATTATTCCATGAGCATGGAATGCTCTTCCATATTTTTGTGTCTTCTTCAATTTTTTCATGAGTGTTCTGTAGTTCCTTGAGTATAGATCCTTTACCTCTTTGGTTAGGTTTATTCCCAGATATCTTATGGTTCGTGGTGCTATAGTAAATGGAATCGATTATCTAATTTCCCTTTCTATATTTTCATAGTGTATAAAAAAGCAATTGATTTCTGTGGATTTATTTTATATCCTTTCACATTGCTGCATTGTTGTATGAGTTCTAGTAGTTTGGGGATGGAGTCTTTTGAGTTTTCCTTATAAAGTATCATGTCATCTGTGAAGAGAGAACATTTGACTTCTTCTTTGCCAATTTGAATACCTTTTATTTTATGTCATTTAGTTGTCTGATTGTAGTTGCTAGGACTTCTAGCACTGTGTTGCACACCAGTGGTGAGAATGGACATCCTTTTCGTGTTCCTGATCTCAAAGGGAAGACTGTCAGCTCTTCCCCACTAAGGATGGTATTCACTGTGGGTTTTTCATAGATAGATTTTATGAAGTTAAAGAATGTTCCCTCTATCCCTATACTTTGAAGCGTTTTAATCAGGAACGGATGCTGTATCTTGTCAAATACTTTTTCTGCATCGGTTTAGAGGACCATGTGGTTCTTCTCCCTTTTCTTACTAATTTTTTCTATCACATTGATTGATTTGCAAATGTTGAGCCACCCTTGTATCCCATGGATAATCTCACCTGGTCATGGTGTATAATCTTTTTAATGTACTATTGGATCCTATTAGCTAGGATCTTCTTGAGAATCTTGGCATCCATATTCATCAAGGATATTGGTCTGAAATCCTTCTTTTTGATGGGGTCTTTGCCTGGTTTGGTGATCAGGGTAATGCTGGCTTCATAAAAAGAGTCTGTAAGTTTTCCTTCTGTTTCTAATTTTTGAAACAGCTTCAGGAGAATAAGTATTATATCTTCATTGAATGTTTGGTAGAATTCCCCAGGGAATCCATCAAGTCCTGGACTCTTTTTGTTTTTTGGGAGGTTTTTGATCACTGCTTCAAACTTGTTACTAGATATTTGTCTGTTTGGGTTGTCAATTTCTTCCTGATTCAGTTTTGGAAGTTTATAGGTCTCCAGGAATACATCCATTTTGTCTATGTTGCTTAACTTATTGGCATATAACTGTTGATAATAATTCCTGATGATTGCTTCTATTTCCTTGGTTTTAGTCATGATTTCTTCCTTTCATTCATAATTTTATTAATTTGGGTCCCCTTCCTTTTGTTTTGGATTAGTTTGGCCAGTGGTTTATAATCTTATTGATTCTTTCAAATAACCAGCCTCTAGTTTCATTGTTGTGTTCTACTGTATTTCTAGATTCTGTCTCGTTAATCTCTGTTCTAATCTTGATTATTTCCCTTCTTGTGTGTGGGGCTGGCTTAATTTCTTGTTGATTCTCTAGTTCTTTAAGGTATAAAAAGATCTTGTGTGTCTGGGATTTTTTAATTTTTTGAGTGAGGCTTGGATGACTATGTATTTCCTCCTTAGGACCATCTTTGCTGTATCTCATACATTTTGGACCAAAGTGTCTTCATTCTCATTGTTTTCCATGAATTCTTTCATTTCCTGGTTGATCCAAACATCCTTTAAAAAAATTATTTATTTGAAAGAGAGAGAGAGAGATCACAAGTAGGCAGAGAGGCAGGCAGAGAGAGAGGGAGAAGCAGGCTCCCTGTTGAGCAGAGAGCCTGATGTGGGCCTTGATCCCAGGACTCCGAGATCATGACCTGAGCTGAAGGCAGAAGTTTAACCCACTAAGGCATCCAGGTGTCCCCTGATCCAAACATTCATAAGCAGAGTGGTCTTTAGCTTCCAAGTGTTTGAATTCCTTCCAAACTTTTTCTTGTGGTTGAGTTCCAGTTTTAAAGCATCGTGCTCTGAGAATATGCAGGGGATAATCTCAATCTTTTGGTATTGAGTGTGCCCTGATTTGTGACCCAGTGTGTGGTCTATTCTGGAGAAAGTTCCCTGTGCACTCAAGAAGAATGAGTATTCTGTTGTTTTAGCATGGAATATTCTGTATATATCTATGAGATCCATCTGGCCCAAAGCATCATTCAATGCTCTTGTTTATTAATTTTCTGCTTGGATGATTTGTCTATTACTGACAGTGGCATGTTCAGATGCCCTACTATTTTTTCTTTTTCTTAAAGATTTTATTTAGTTATTCGACAGAGAGAGATCACAAGTAGGCAGAGAGGCAGGCAGGGAGAGAGGAGGAAGCAGGCTCCCTGCTGAGCAGAGAGCCCGATGTGGGGCTCAATCCCGGGACCCTGAGATCATGACCTGAGCCGAAGGCAGAGGCTTAACCCACTGAGCCACCAGGCGCCCCCAGATCCCCTACTATTAATGTATTCATATCAATATGACTCTTTATCTTGATTAACAGTTGGCTTATGTAGTTGGCTGTTCCCGTATTAGGGGCATAAATATTTACAATTGTTAGATGTTCCTCATGGATAACCCTTTAAGAATGATGTAGTGTCCTTCTTTTTCTCTGGCTAGTCTTTAGTTTAAAATCTAGTTTATCTGATATGAGAATCACTACCCCAGCTTTCTTTTGAGGCCCGTTGGCATGAAAGATGTTTCTCCATCCCTTCACTCTCAGTCTGGATGTATACTTAGGTTCCAAATGGGTCTCTTGTAGACAACATATGGACGGTCCTGTCATTTTATCCAATCTGCAACCCTGTGCCATTTTACAGGAGCATTAAGGCCGTTCATGTTGAGAGTGATTATTGAAATATATGTTTTTATTGACATCATGTTGCCTGTGAAGTCCTTGTTTCTATAGATTGTCTCTTTAAATTTCTGTTCTTGGGGTCTTTCTTCTTTTATAGAAACTCCCTTAATATTTCTTGTACTGCCAGCTCGGTGGTCACATACTCTAAATTTTAAACCTTGCCAGTCTTGGAAGCTCTTTATCTCACCATCCATTTTGAATGTCAGCCTTGCTGGATAAAGTAGTCTTGGCTGCATGTTCTTCTCATTTAGTGCCCTGAATATGTCTTGCTAGCCCTTTCCAGCTTGCCAGGTTTCTGTGGACAGGTGTGACATTTTTCTGATGGACCTTCCTCTGTACATTAGGAATGTCTTCCCCCTAGCCACCCTCAGGAGCTCTTGTCTAAAATTATGATTCATCAGTCTCACAATCAAGTGTCTCAAGGTCTTTTAGAGTCATTGATCTTGAGTGGGTGATCTTTCTGTCTCTAGGACCTAAATGCTGATTCCATTCCCCAGACTGGGAAAATTTTCATGGAGAATTTGTTCAACTATATCTTCTAGTCTTCTTTCTTTCTCCTCCCCCTCAGGGATACCAATAATTCTGACATTGAGACTTTTCATGGCATCATTTATTTCCCTAATTCTGTTTTCATGGCTTCTAAGCTGTTTCTTTCATGCCTCCTCTTGAGGCATCAGTTTGTCCTCTAAATAACTAATTCTATCTTTTGCCTTGGTTACCTTAGCTATTAGAGTATTCCGATTAGACTGGATCTCATTGATAGCATTTTAACTTCTTCCTGGGCATCTTTCACTTCTGCCCTTAAAGATTCTATGTTGTCACTAATGGTTTCCTCCAACCTTTGCCTGGATAATTGTTACCCCAAATTCACTTTCTGACACACTGTTTATGTCCCTATCCAATAGCTCTGATGAAGAGGGCACAGTCTGAATTTTTCCTCTGTTGGGTGTTCCTACCCTAGTCAGTTTGGTGAGAGGTGGTTGAGGGGATGTGTAGCTGAATATATCAACTGCAAGCCAGGCAAGGTGCACCCTGGAATGCTTCTGAGCAATTGGAAGTCACCACCTGGGCAACTGTAGTCTCCTCTGAGCCAAAAACATCCTCTGTCATGACATGTGATGTTGAATATGTTTTTATATGTATATTTGCCAGCCAGATGTATGTCTTCTTTGGTGAGACGTTTCTTTAGATCGTTTATACATTGTTCAGTTGGTTTGTTTCTGTCCTCTTTGAGTTCTGATGGTTCTTCATATACTTTGGATATCAACACTTTCCTAGATGCGTGTTTTCCAAAGATTTCTCCCCATCTGTTGCTTGTATTTTCATTCTCTTAATGGTGTCTCCACAGAATAGAAGTTTTTAAGTTTAGTGAAGTTCAACTTTCAACTTTCTCTTTCATGGATCGTGCCTGTTTTATTTTACCTAAAGAGTCATTGTGGAATCTAAAGCCACCTAGATATGTTCTTAAGTTTTATAGTTTTGTATTTTGCATTTAGTTCTATGATCCAGTTGGAGGCTTTTTTGTTCGTTTGTTTGTTTTATTTTGGGTGGGGGTGGGTTTGGTTTTTTTGTTTGTTTGTTTGTTTGTTTCCTTTCAAAGAGTATAAGGTCTATGTCTAGATATAGATTTTTTGATAAACTAGGGCTCTAGTTCCAGCGCCATTTATTGAAAGGCAAAATTTTATTCATTGAATTGATTTTGCTCCTTTGTCAAAGATTAGGTAAATATATGTGTGTGGTTCTATTTCTGGTTTCTCAATTTGTGCCAGTCAATAATTTGTCTTTTCTTTTCCTAGCACCATATTATTTTGATGTTTTAATTTTATAGTAAGTCTTGAAACTAAGTAGTCAGTCACTGACTTTTTCTTCTTCAGTATCATGTTGCCAAGTGTGACTCTTTTTCCTTTCAATATAAACTCTATAATCAGTTTTTTGATGTCGATGAGAATTTTCATTGAGATTCCACTAAATCTACAGATGATTTATAGAAAAACTGATGCATAACAATATTGACTCTATATATATATATTAAGATGGACTATCTCATCATTTCTTCAGGTCTTTGATTTCTTTCATCAGAGTTTTGTAGTTTTCCTTCACATATTTTGTTAGATTTATATTTAAGTGTTTCCCTCAGTTTGGTGCTGATATAAATGGCACTTTGTTTTCAATTTCACAATATATTAATGTTGTATCCCACAACCTTGCCATAAGGTCTTAGTAGCTCTAGGAGATTTGTTTTGTCATTTCTTTAGGATTTTCTAGTTAGAAATTCTGTCATCTATGAAAAAAAAAAGACTTTTAGTTCTTCTTTTCCAATCTGTATTGCCTTTATTTTATATTCTTTTCTCATTACATTGGCTTGGATTTCCAGTATGATTTTAAATAGTAGAGGCAAGAAAAACATCTCTTCATTGTTCCTGATCTTACAGGAAATGTATCTAGCTTCTCACCATTAAGGATGATTTTGGCTGTAGATTTCTGATATCTTTTTTGTCTGCTCTTGTTTAATGGATTTTTTAAAAAATGATTTCACTTTATCTCTTCAATTGATTTATTATATATACCTCCTATTTAATAGAAATAAATGTTAAATATTATATATATTAGCATATTGAAAAGTTAAACTTACATGAAAACCTACATTCTCTTCACCTTCAGAGTGAAACTTTACTTATACTAACTCATTACTTTGAAAATGATTTAAATAAAAGTGAAGTGATACATATTATGCTTCTCATTCATGCTTCACAGACACATAAAGGGTCAAAGAAAATTTCTAATACATAGAAAGTGGTAAAATTATCACCAGAAAAACTCTGCATTATCTCTATTCATATTTCCTAAAGAACTTTAGAATGATTTGAAGTAATCTATTATTTTGATATTTTTAAATCAAATGTATTATTTAGAAAATAGTAAATTGCCTTAATAAAGAATCTTAAAATATATATTTTTTAAATAGGACTGAAATTTCTTTATTTTTACAAAATAGTTCAGAAGAGGTGTATCTGTAGCTTCACCAGCTCATTAAAAATCTGAGTCTTTCAATCTTATTGCTTCACCTTCTTTAATAGTACTATACTTGTCTCTAGAGTCAAACCTTTAGTCACCACTGCATATAAGTATTCCATGCCCTAGAAAGAAAGAAAGAGAGTAAAAGCTCAGGATAAACATCCTGAGATTTACTCTTACTTACATTTCATTAACAAGAATTTAATCACATGGCCACACATAGTTGCAAAAAAAAATGGGAAATATGGTATTTAGTTAGGAAGTCAATGGATAACTAAGACATAAAATAAAGGGATTGGGGGTTTCTATAACAAAAGAAAAATAAGAGGATGATAGAACATATATAAGTATCACACCAAGCATTTATTTCTATAAAATGAATGTATCTTTTCATATATATATTGGTATTTGTAAAAAAAAAAAAAAAAGTAGAAAATCATATATGATTTTAATATATTTTTATTATATTTTTATTTATGTTATATTTTATTTTACTAAATACATATATATTTATGTTGTATTTACATTATTTTATTTTTATAAAATTATTATTTACATTTACATTTATATTATATATTTGTATTATTTTATATACATATACATGCTTTCCTTTATATATTACTTATTTATATGCTTTGTAACCAGGCATCCAAAAGGAGTAGAAGGAAAATTAATATTACTGATACTAAAAAAAAAAAATGGACATTTATAATGCCTGCAGGTTGTACTCAGCAGGATTGACTAAGGCATCATCTATTTATTATCTGTGAAGCAGCTAAGGACTTCTGGAAAACTGGAAATTGAATCAAATCTCTAAAATGAACCAAATTATACAAAACAATTCTATTTTTTCTTGCTATAAATTATCTTGGTTTATTTGAGCTTATAACCTTTGCAAAGATTAAACCTGAAATATATATATATTTAGGTATATTAGGTATATTAGGTATATATTTATATATATTAGGTATATTAGGTATTAAACCTGAAATATACATATACATATATATGTATATATATGTATATGTATATATTTATATGTACATATAAATATATACATATACATATAACATACATATGTATATTAGATGTATATATTTGCATATCTATATACATTCATTTACATGTAGACAAAATATCTTAACTAGTTTATTCTAATGTAGGTAAATGTGACAAACAAAACTTAGAAGATTTAATAACGTTAAATCATATTAATTATAACCATATCTGTGGTATCAATTCCCCCCAAACTTCCTCCTGGCATTGCAGAGACCTTGGCATATGTGAGCTTAAGTTGCACTAGTCAAAATCAAGGAGCTGACAGATCAGATTTTCTTCCCAAGATTTTGCTCATTAGCCAAACCCGAATACTTAGTACATCAGGTCACTCTGCTTGAATTCCCAAACAACACATGACTTTGGGATATGATCCCATGATAACTCATTGTAAGTGTCTCAATACATGTACCTGGAATAATGAGCCACAGATGACAATTTAAAGAAAAGGACTTTTTCTTCCATCTGTTACATATTTTTGACACTTTTACAAACTGCTGTTTAACAATAGCTTTCAGACTCCATCTTAACATTTTGTTGTTGCATTACAACAAACTGTGTTCCTTGACTTTTAAAAGATCTTTTTAGACATTATTATAATAATCTTTTGATAAGTTTCAAATTAAATGAAATATTAACAGGTTAATTTGGGAAAGTAAAAAATAAAACATATTAATTATAAGATAAAGCTACATGTTCTTAAGCAATTGACATTTGCAACACATATTCAATTATTTGCAATATTGATTTATAGTTTATGTCTCATTATTATAAGATTTCAAATTAATGTACTGTTTTTTTTAAGAATATGTCTAATGTTCCATAGAAATCTATGAATGATGGGCTATTTAAGGATGCACATTGTTTCCAAACTCTATCTCTAAAGAGATGAAAATAAAAATATTCTTCACTTTCTTAGAAGACATACAAAGCAATATATAACTTACACCAAAAATGAATAGGGCATTATAAAGATTATGTAGCAGTCCTCCACACTGTTTAATATTAGTGGAAAGCTTAGTCCCTCTCTCCCTTACTGTCAGACATATTCTCTTTCATTAAGTGAGGCAATCACAAGAAACCTAATTCAATTTACCACTACTGTAATAGCAAAATACAAGTGTGTCATTCTAGCCTTCCATTCTTTCTCCAATTATAGTAAAAGAAGTATTACCTCCATGTCAGAAGAAATTCCCTTATTTGTGTTTTGTGTTGCATTTTTTTCCCTTCTCTGGCACACCATGGACAAAATCTTCTTATACATAATAAAATCTTTTGCTGGGTATTTCTTCACTTTAACAGTTAAAGAGACATAGATCAATCCATTGACCACACATCAATAAAACAAATTCTACCCCATGTTCTCTCCAGCTAAATATCTCACATTCACAATTAAAATTATTGGGAAAGTTGTTTATACTTATCATCTCCATGGCTCACTACACAACTCAATATATATCTGTCCTCTTGATTTAACTTAAATTACTTTTTCAAGGATCAAAAAGGAGCTCCTTGTTACTAGTATAATGTGAACTTTTCAGTCCTTGTCTCAATTTTTACATTACCAGCATTTGAGATATTCTTGACCAGGACTTCATGTTCTGAAACCTTGACTCTTTTCATGGAATAATCTGTTTATTCATAGTCCTATATTCAATTACATACTGGAAGTCTCCATTTAGATGGTTCTCAGGGGGCTTTTAAAAAAGATGTCACTCTCCATTTTCTCCCAGCAAACCAGTTCCTTTGTGCTTTTAGTTTACTGTGTACTCAATTACTCAATTGTCCATGAAACCTGTCTCATTGTTGACTTCATTCTTTACTTCCCTAACCCCTGTTAAATAATCCATCAAAAATCTTCTACTACATTTCCTAAACATAGTTCAAATCCTTTCATTTAAATCTATCACCTCATTTACCATTTTACTCAGAAGACATATTTTATGACCTAGCCTAATCCTGTATTATTTCCCTTATAAGACTTCCGATCACAGATTTTCACACCAATCTATTTTTCACACTATTACACCTAGAAATCTTTCTAAAGTTCAAATGAAACTATGTCAATTCTATTTAGCTTCTCATTTTCTTTAAATACAAGTCTAACTTGGAAACCTTGCACTGAATTTCACAAATAGCTAGATCTGGTTGATATCTACAGTTTTTCCAATGTTTCTTTTTATATTTTTTTAAATACATCAACAACCCTCCTTCAAATAACTTTCCTTCCACCAATTCAAAATTCCTTATAAGCACAGTTACTAAGCTTCAATCCTTCCAACTTCCATTTCCTTGGCAGACTTCAGTTCTTTTTCAAGGTAAAGTGTCACATTTATTGCAGTATTTTAATCATTTAAAAAGTGCAAAACTAGCATTTTAAATAATTTTTTGTACTTTTATTTTTATATCTTTATGTGTCCCTGAAAATGCTTTTGAATATTGTAACCTAACCCCACTTTTCCTAAGAGCTTTATGGTTTTTACTATGTGATTTTTGCATACTGCTTTGATTTTTATGAATGCATAGGTTGTAGCATAAAGATAACTGACTACACTATTATTTTTGTCACTTTGTATATGAGAGAATAAATGACTAATAAAGTTCAATCATCTTTTTAACATCACATAGTATTGTAAAGCTTTGGTATGTATGTGGGGGGCCAGCTCAAATGTATGTTCTTCTAAGAAGTCATCATAAAATTCATAATATTGTCACCATTTTATCCTTAATATTTATCAAGGATAAATTTTTTTAATTGAATTAATGAACAAATAAGCAAAAGAGCTTAAATATAAAGCAATAATAAAAACACAATCTGGGAATCTTTAAATATATCTCTTAATTTTCTTATTGTGAGCTATTTGGTAACATTCAGATTTTATGAATTAAGAATTTGAACCATTACATATCATAAGTGAGGAAGAAAATATACTGAATATTGTTCATAGTGTCATACTATTGGTGATTTATGTGAACACACAAATGTATATGGAAAAGATATGTAACTTTAATGAAATTTTTTTATTTTTTACAACCATGTGTTCCCTTACACTGTGAAACGGAAAACCCCATCCTTTAGAAAAAAAGGACTTTTTGTGTGTCTGTAATCTTATTTGTTCAATTTCAACGTACTTCATTTAAACTCAAAAAAACACAAAACACCTTTTCAGATGAGGTATTTTAGGTTATATGCTTTAAGTATTTCACTTGTTAAAAGGTATTCCTACCTCAAAGGAATGAGTATCATGATCAAGGCAATGCATTTCTCATTTATTTTCCATGGCAAAGACACTGATACTGCAGTACACTCTAAATGTTGGATATTTTTCAAAATTATTTAATTAAAAAATACACATTGTTGTACTTCCAAAAAAGTAAGTAAATTTTCAGCTACTTAAGAGCTTTCAAATAAAATTTAACTGAATATTAAGCCTAAATGCATTTTAAAATAATGCATTTTAAAATAATTTTTCTGTAATATAATCTTGTTACCTAAATATATATATATTTATTTATCAACAATTTGATAACATTTCATAATTGAATTTTGTTGAGGAATTACTAATATGTATTCGTCAGCACTTTTTAACGATTTTATTTATTTATTTATTTTTTTTTTTGAAGGAAGATTGAGAACGTGAGCAGGGGTAGGGGCAGAGGGAGATGGAGAGAGAAACCTCTAGCAGATTCCCCACCGGGCAGGGAACCAGAAGCTGCTTCGCATCCCAGGACTCTGAGATAGGTTAAAGCCTCTGCGTTTGGCTCAGGTCATAATCGGCTCAGGTCGGGATCAAGCTCCACATCAGGCTCTGCTCAGTGGGGAGCCTGCTTCCCTTTCTCTCTCTGCCTGCCTCTCTGCCTACCTGTGATCTCTGTCTGTCAAATAAATAAATAAAATCTTAAAAAAAAAAAAAAAATGACCTGAGCCCAAATCAAGAGGCTGCTAACCAACTGAGCCACACAGGCACTCTGAACTCATTAGCACTTTTAAGTACTTTTTGACAAAACTGCTAGATTGTCTCTATTTTAAAGTACACTAGTATAGAATAATGATGTAAATAAGACAGAGAATAATTTTGTTACTTATTAAGGGGAAATACTCTGCATAGTCTCTGACTGGTAGTAGCTAATATGAATTTGTAGTTCCTCTGATTGGCCCTATTGTAGTGCTGAAATGATTTGCCAAATAAGATTTTTTTTTTAATGTTTGAGTGAAATGTTATAATATGACATTACAGAGATCCAGAGGGTAAGTGGGAATGCATTTAATGAAGCAATATTATAACATGCTAAATAAATTCCATTTAATTTGTAAATTTGTAAATTTTTGAATTTTTTCCAAGACTCATAGCTTAAATTCTAAATATGTTAATTTAAAATCAGATACTTAGCCAATTTGTTGATTTAATTCTAACACCCTCATAAACATAAAGGATTCAAAAAGAATCAAGAGCAGCTTATTTCCATTTTAATTATTCCTGATTTTGTTTTTAAAAGACATTTACAGCCATTGGAGTTATTGAGTCCCTTTGATAGTTCATTCAGTAATAGCTAAAATGGATGAATATTAAACATATAATTTAATACATAAGAATATATGTATACATTATATATAATATATATACATATACACATTATATTTATGTATATATATATAATCTCAAAATATTGGGGGATTATTAGTAAAGATTTTAAAATATAAATGATTATTCAATGTATTTTTTACACATTTTGATAACATTTAATATCAACTTTTCCCCAAAAAATATCATCTTTGAAACAGGAAAGAGGAATTCTTATGAATATCTCTTTTCCTAGTGAACAATTTGGGGATTAGAGAAATAATTTGGTTTAGATCATATTTCAGTCAGCATGGAGTCTGTATATGATGCTGGTCTCTTACATATATCTTATTTTTTCTTACAAAATAACATTATTATGATATTATGAAAAAAATCATAGCAGAAGTAATCTACAAATATAAATTCAAATATTATATGAACTGTTGACTGTGTTACTTTGAACAATGACTTGATTTCCTTCAGGACCATCTCCTCATTTGTAAAATACATATAACAGCAGGTAATATATATTGATAACTGAGTAGTTCATAATAGGTCCTCATTAGGTTGGGGTCTTTTCTTTCTTCACATTTCTCTTAGCTCTATGAAATAAAGCCATGTTACAAATAACATACATATGTTTGGATATGTGTAAATGTATATATACATATATGTGGTTGCACACATATGTGTATATGTACATATCTCTAGTAATCTTATAAAAAGTTGAGATATCTTTTTTTTCCATATACTTCAAGGATGTTTGAAAGAAATGCATTAGAAAAAACTCAGTGTAAAACCAGACTGAAACTTGAGAGATTCTTAAATGATATGTATTTTAGAAGTCTGTAAGAGTGAAGATTTGACTTGAAATGAAGGATAAGCATAATTCAAAATAGTAATTTGGTAAATAGATCAACTGAAACTATTGAAGGGGTAAAGCAATCTGTGTAGAGGTTAGCAGGTAATGCAAAACTTAATCCCAGAGTATCAATGCTGAGAGACCTTCCCATTTGGAGGGAATAGATTTGTAGTCTCTTTTGTTACATTACTTAAACAGAAAAGTGAAAAATTTTTGCTGGATATGTGTATTTCCAGATCTGCATTGTTAGCTAAGTCTGGTTAATGGACAACCTCATTTGACAGAGAAATTAGTGAACATAATTTTGGAATGACTTCCTTTAGTTTAATGGATATTTTTAAATTAGGGTCCTTGGAATTAAAGATGAATGAAGTGCTCAAACATAAAATATCACTATTTTTGTGCTGGGCCTTGGGAAAAATTGCATTATTATTTAAAGTGTATTTAATTCTTAAGTGATAAACTCATATTAACAATGAGGAGTAGCAGAAACCAGATTTACTGAAAAGTTTAAAATAACCTAAGACCAATTGTATAATAGTTGACTATATTAACTTCATGTATCTAAATAATTCAAATGGTTTTGCTAGAGTGAAGTACTTGAAGAGGACAACTGAATATATTCCATGTATTAATCGTTTAAATATCTTTTTTTTTTTTAAGATTTTATTTATTTATTTGACAGACAGAGATCACAAGTAGGCAGAGAGGCAGGCAGAGAGAGAGGAGGAAGCAGGCTCCCTGCTGAGCAGAGAGCCCGATGCGGGCTCAATCCCAGGATCCTGTGATCATGACCTGAGCCGAAGGCAGAGGCTTTAACCCACTGAGCCACCCAGGCGCCCCAAGTTTAAATATCTTGAGATATATATACAAAACCTTTAAGGTGATTTCAAGGTTTTATGAGTTCTGTATAAGATAATAAGATAAAAATATTAATTTCAAACTAAAAATCTAGTTTTTACAGTTATTTTGGTAAATTGAATATTAAAAAAAGAAAATTAAAAGATTTTGTGTGTGTGTGTGTGTGTGTTTTAAGAAATATACGAAAACAGGAGCACCTGGCTGGCTCAATAGGTTGTGTTCAACTTTTGATTTCAGCTAAGGTTGTAATTTCAAGGTCGTGAGACTGAATTCCCACATTGGGCTCCTTGCTCAGTGTGGAGTCTGCTTATGCTTCTCCCTCTGCTCCTCTCCTTGCTCTCTCTCTCTCTCTTTAATAAATAAATAAATAAAATTGTTGGGGGGGAGATATATACCAAAATACATATTGACAAGTGCAAGGTATGTATTTGAAATAAATTAATTTCTCAATTATATTCTTTTTTTTTAAGATTTTATTTATTTATTTGACAGACAGAGATCACAAGTAGGCAGAGAGGCAGGCAGAGAGAGAGGGAAGCAAGCTCCCCACTGAGCCGAGAGCCCGATGCGGGGTTTGATCCCAGGACCCTGAGATCATGACCTGAGCTGAAGGCATAAGTTTTAACCCACTGAGCCACCCAGGTGACCCCTCAATTATATTCTTTTGATTTTTTTTTAACACTTTCAACAAGCTTCTTTGAGAAAAACAGAAAAGGTTATGATTAACTTTTTAAAATATTTCACATATATATTAGCAAAAAATTAAACTCTCATGTTGTCATCCTTTACAAATCTGATAACTAAGTGACCATCAACGTTTTCCTATTATGTCACTTACTACATGTAGTCTGTTTCTAGGTGAACTTTTCCTGCCTTGAATAACCCACCAATACACATGATTAGACCATAAGGAATTTCTCTGGACTCTTTGTCAGATTTTACCAGAATAATGTTAGTCCTCAAGATGATTTTTTAACATTTTGTCACTGAAAATCAAATATCTGTAAATCTTTCCAGCAAAATGAACCAAGTTCTGGATGAATATATCCTGTCACTGAATAAAGTTTAGTGTTTTAGTGTTTTTCATATGATAACAAGCTGTGTTTGCCATGTACTCAACAGTGTGCTATTAATTTAACCTTTATCAATATAGTCAGCCTTAATTACAATCATATAAGGTGGGTAAAACTATTATCTTTGCTTCAGTTCAGTTTTGTTGCACTATCAACCTTTCAAAACTTAATGACCTTTAAAAATAATTACTTATAAATGCCAGGAAATTGCAAATCGAATAGGTAGGGAAGGTCTACCTCTGCTCCTCAGAGCATCAATGGTGGCATCTTGACTGAGGACTGGATACCTCATATGCATGGCAATTAAGTTGGTGCAAACTTGTTGACTGAACATGGAGCCAGAGCTCAAAGCAGAGGTCTCATCTCCACTATATATGGACTCTCTATATGGTTTTCTAATAAGGGCTAATGTTGATTTCCCCACAGCATGTGATGGAGTTTCAAAAGAAAGAGTGTCAAGAGAACCAAGTGGGAGCTTTCATGATCTACCCTAGAAGTCACACATTGTCATGTCCACCATTCATATTTTTGTGGCTAATCACAATGATCCACAATTTAAGGGAAAAAACTTTGAATTCATCCCTTCATGGGGTAAAGAATGAGTCATACTTTCAGAGCATGTATGAAGGGGGATATATAGTGTGGTAATCATATATGCAAAACACAATCTTCATTAACAATTGAGGGAGCAGTGACTCAGTTTTCATAAAATATCTTGCCCAGGATCATGAAGTTTAACAAAGGGCATTCCTAAATATCTTTTGAAGTAGGTACAGATGATTTCTTTAAAGTTTTTATTTTATTTTTCATATTAAATTGAAAATAGTAATAATGCTGTTTTCATGAATCCTACTGCAATGATTCTCATAGTGTGCTACAGTGTTGGACAGATATATTTAGTTATAAAACAGTTTCTTTATAGCCTCACATTTCCATCAGCTTAATTTATGTTTCCAATAGTAAAATTACATAAAACTATATAATTACAATATTAGGTACTATTGTGGTAAACAAATTGAGGAACAAACACAACTAAAATTGGCAAGCATCAAATGAATTGAGGGATGAAGTGTGTTGATTTATTTGAGAATAGGTGAAGCATGGACATGTCAGCTCTACTAAGTGAATGAAGTGCCAGCTCAATAGGTGAGTCAGCCCCACGGAAGACAGTTAAGAGTTTTTAAGGCATTTGAAATTTTAAGAAGTTCCATCATTAAATCAAGTGCTTAGAAATACTACTTCAATCACATATACTATAAATCGTGTACTATATGTGGGATTCTTTCTTTCTTTCTTTCTTTCTTTTTTTTTAATTCTGAAAAAATTGTCCGTGATTACTGTTTCAAGACTTTTTTTTTCTTTAGGAAAGGGTCAACCTTTCCCTTGATGGATAGAAGGTGTCCTAGATCTTCTGTGAGTTGACTGAAAAATGGTGTCATTCTTATCAGTGCAGAAAACAGAGATTATGACCCAACTGTCATATAACAAGAGGGATCATCTGTCTCTCCTTTTTTCATTCAAGGGATTTTGGCAGGAACATAACATTCTCTTCAAAATCAGTTTGTTCTCTTGACTTTTTTTATAGACCATTTATCTAATTCTTCCTCTTCCATACAGTCTTTGGGCCTCCAGACTGATTAGATCCTAATTCTTTTGGCATGCTGTCAACATGTTCCACTCAGAATAACTATTAAACCTTTGCTTTTTCTACTTCTCTACAATTCTGTTTCCCTTTCTGTGCTTCATGTTTCTGCTTTGTGATTTTCACCTATTTTGCCTTAAGCTATCTTTTGACAATGTGTTATTACCTCTCTCTATGAATTTGTTTCCTCTCTACCCAAGTAATTTATGTCTTCTTCCTTATTTCTCTACCCCACCACAACTCATGATCCAAACTATAAACTTTTTATGTAGACATTCTTTTACTTTGTTTCAATTCATCATGAATATTAAAAAGATTAGACTTTTTTTTCTATATTAATTATACAACAATACATTTTTTAAGACAAAATATTCACATACAAATACTCCTTTTGTAACTACAATAAGTCAATGTTCAAATATTAGGGGGCTATCACTTTTCCTACTAAGCAGAAAAATTGATAACTTGGAATTATTGCTAAAGTTAAGCTAAATCATTCATTCAGATTTTGGATTTTTTAAAAAATTCTAATATTTTTATGCACTGATATAACTTCAAAATTGTGATTTAAACAGGATTTCAATATCATATATTAGCAAGAGTAAAAATTTTATTCAGTGGTTTGTGAGAATTCTCAGGAAATAAATTTAGGGCTATCGTCAACTAAAATGGATTCCCTAGTATTTTGTATTTTTTTTTTTTAAATTCTTTCAGAAGGAAATTGTAGTGAGGTTATAAGGGCAACTGAGGAAGAATTGGTTAAATATGTTCTTTTTATCCAATAACTGAACAAATTTTTTGAGAATGAAGAAAATTTTAAGATCTGAATTAAGCTGATCATTTTTATGCTATTTATTTTTTAAAAAGGATGCCTGTTTATAGTTTTCAGACACTCTCAATCATTTTCTTTTGGCAGGGGAGGGAGGATCTCTACATTTTTAATTATTCAATTCACTGAATTCAATTCAAGAACTAGTTCTCTTTTTCGTAATTTAGGAAGACTTGTCATAGACTGGATTATCAGGAAAGTAGAAAGTGAAATAGAGATAGATTAGAATGTAGAAAGTTTATTAAGAAATGCTTTTGTATTTACTGCTTGTAGAAGAGATACAAAAGGACAGAAACAGGATTGGAAAGAGGAAAACACTGAAGTATTCTATAATCTCAGTGAAGATCTCAGTTGATCTCTTAGAAAGGATTGCCATTAAGAATTATCCCAAATTGGGATGAGGAAACTAGATCTTTTTTAAAAAGATTTTATTTATTTATTTGACACAGAGAGAGAGAGAGACAGTGAGAAAGGGAACACAAACAGGGGGAGTGGGAAAAGGAGAAGCAGGCTTTCCACTGAACAGGGACCCCAATGTGGAGCTTGATCCTTGGACTCCAGGTTTATGTCCTGAGCTGAGGGCAGACACTTAACTGATTGAGACACCCAGGTGCCACAGGAAACAAGATTTTCATACTATGTTGAGCAATCATTGGATGAGCTGGTCCTGGTAGGAGAGGTGTTCTTGTTAGCAATAGCAATTTCAGAGGGCTTAATGTGGAATCTGGGTGATAAATCCCATCATGCACTAAAAAATAATAATAATAATAAAGTAAAAATAGAAAAAAAATAGGAAATGTATGCATACTGTTCTGCACTACAGCATCAGTCAACATTTTAATGTTCTATAGATCTTTTATGTTTGACATCCTTGGAATAATGTCCTAATTTTTCTTCTCTTGTATTCTCTTCTCCATCACTTTTCCTCTCTTTCTTAGTTGTTCATTTCTTATTTGCTCACATTTCCTTAAAAATATTTCATGAAACACATTTCATACCAGATTGAATAGACTTTTGCAGTGAATAACTATATACTGATCACCTAGATTTTATCAATATTTTTTGTTTGCATCAAGTTAAATTCACTTGTGTTGTTCAATATAAATTTTGAAAGTAGGGTGTCTTCATCTCTTTGAGCTGCTACACAGAATACAGTAAACTGAGTGACTTATAGATAGCCAAAAAAAAATATTTCTCACAGTTCTGGAGGGTTGAAAATTAAAAGTCAAGGGACTTATTTATGGAGTCCATTGTTTTTGGTGGAGGCCTGCATCCTCATTGATAGCCTTCTTCTGACTGTAACCTCACATGATATAAATGGTTTAAATATATGAATTTAGAGGGACACAGTATTCTTTCTCTGGTCTTTGAAAAACCATATCTTTCCCACATGAAAAATACATTAATTACATCCTAAAAATCCCAAAATCTTAATTAATTTCAGCATCAACTCAAAAGTCTAAAGTTTGAAGTCTCATCTAAATATCTACTTAATTGGATATGGGTGAGACTCAAGGTATAATTCATTCTGAGCCAAATTGTTCTCTAGCTGTGAACGTGTGAAATCAAATATGTCATTTGCTTTCTACATATGATGGTGTGACAGGTATAGGAGAGGCACTCCCCTAACAAATGGGATAAAGAGGAAAGAAGAAAGACATGAGGAATTCAAAGTGGCTGATGTGGGGTTCGGGGGAGGCAGAGCAGTCTTAAATTGCACTTCAACAGAATCACAGTGGAAGGATTCCTCCCTCAGAAACTAAGCGTTTTAGGCCATCAGGGATTAAGTCATGGGAACAGGAAGCACAATTTTTGTTAGTGGGTCACTAGGGGTAATAGTGAGTGGTACCACTCTAATGGCCATCACTTAATTCCTGGACCTAAGAGTCTTGGCTATGACAGAAACAACAGTATATATTGGGCACTGAGTCAAAGCCTATATGGTTTTCTAGAGAACCTTGTGCCAGCCCTGCAACATATGGTCACTTAGCTGATGTTGTAACTGAAGCCTCATAAGGCCATTCCACTGTTTGATCAAGCCAGCTGCTTGGGAATGGTGGGAACATGGCAATGCCAGTGAATTCCATGAACATGGGCCCATCACCACATTTCTTTTGCTCTGAGGTGAGTTCCTTGATCCGGAGCAATGCTGTGTGGAATACCATGATGGAGAATAAAGCATTCTATAAATCTAAGGTGATAACCTGGGCAGAAGCATTGCATGCAGGGAAAACAAACCCATGTCCAGTGTGTTTATTCCAATAGACAAAAACTTCCCCTTTGATGATAGAAGCATTCCATTATAATCAGTTTAACAACAAGTAGCTCACTGATCACCCTGGAAAGCGCTGCTATGTGGGGACTTTGTTGGTTTCTGCTACTAGCCAATCGAGCACTTAGTGGTGATCACAGCTAGGCTGGCCTTAGTGAGTAGAAATTTGTATTGCTGAGCCCATGTGTAACCTTTACTCATGTGACCATGGCCACTTTGCTCATGAGCCCATTAACAATGCTTAGGGAAAGAAGCTGACTGTTATCTATAGACCAGGTTATCCTATCCACTTGATTAATAAATCTTTCTCTGTTAAAGTTATCCTTTAGTGAGTAGTCACATGGGGCACAAATATCTTCACATTTTTTGCCCATTCAGAGAGATCTATCCACACGCCTCTTTTCCAAATTTATTTTCTATCAGTTTTCCAGTCATGTTCTTTCCAAGTCCCTGACCATCCAAGCAAGTTACTGGCCACACTCCATTAGCCAGTATAATTTCATGGCTGACCATTTCGTCTTCTGAGCAAGAGTGCAGAACTAGGTGCAGTGTCTGAAGTTCTACCCACTGGGAGGATTTTCCATCACCACTGTTTTTCAGGGATGTCCCATAAAGGGCTAAAATGCTGCAGCTGTCCACATCTGAGTGGATCTACATGTCAGGTAGAGCCACCTGAATCTTCTCTTCCTCTGTCAACTGACTATAGACAGATCCTTGTCTGTCATTGATACTTAAGCACCAGTAGGTCTGCTGGATCATTTAGCCCAAGTGATAGAGCAACTTGCACAGCAGCCTGGACCTATTTTAGAGCCCTCAATTATATTGGACCTCATTCAAAACTTGAGCTTTATTAATCACTATGCAGTAAATGGGCCCAGGTAGCACATCTAAATGAAGAATATGTTGCCTCCAAAATCCTAATAGACACATTAGATGTTGTGGTTATTTCTTGTTCATAGGAGGGGCCCTATGAACAACTTTCATTCAGAAGGGATATTTTGCCATGTTCCATACCACTGACCTCTACAAATTTCACTAAAGTAGAAGGTCCTTGAAGTTTAGTTAGATTTATTCCCAACTTTCTGGCATGCTAATGTTTAAACAACAAGTGTAGAAAAGTTGCTACTTTTTGCTCACTTGTTCTAATCAGTATCATTTCATCAATGTAAAGGACTAGTGTGATTATATTTTGGAAGGAAAGGGCAGTCAAGATCCCTGTGAACTGAATTATGACATAGGGCTGGAGAGTTGATATATCCTTGAGATAGGATAGTGAAGGTGTACTGCTGGCCTTGCTAGCTGAAAACAAATTGCTTCTGGTCTTATGGACAGGAGTGGATAAAAAAGCATTTGTTAGATCAATAGCTGCATACCAGTTTTCAGGGGATGAACTAATTTGCTCCAACAATGAAACCACATCTGGTATAGCAGCTATAATTAGAGTCACCATCTGGTTAAGCTTATGATAATCCACTATCATTCTCCAAAATCCATCTATCTTCCCATAGGCCAAATAGGAGAGTCGAACTGGGATGTGGTGGAAATCACCACCACTGTGTCTTTTTAATCCTTGATGATGACACTAATCTCTGCAATTCCTCCAGGGATGTGGTATTGGTTTACTGATAAATAATTATTAATATAATTATAAATATAATTATTTGGTTTACTATTTACTATTTTCCTAGTTAGAGGCTAAAGTTTTAATGGCTTCTTGTTGGCTTCTTCCACCATAATAGCTCTAATCCACAAGTTAGGGAAACAATATGGGAATTCTGCTAGCTGCTAATCATTGTTGTTCCAATTATACCTTCTGGAGCTAAGGAAATAACCATAGGATGGGTTCAGAAACCCACTGGACACACTGTGAGATGGACTTGAGCTAAAACTCCATTATTCCTTTGACCTCCACAAACCCCTACTCTGCCTGGAGTGTCATAGTGACAGTTTCAGTCTCTTGGACTCACTGTCAGTTCAGAGCCAGTGTCCAGTAGTCCTGAAAAGTTCTGATTATTTTCTTTACTTCAATGCAAAGTTAACCATGGCAAAAGTTCGTAAGTCCTTTTGGAGAAGGCTGGGAGAAAGATTAACAATATAATATTTTTTTAAATATAATTTGAATTGAAGTATAGCTGATACACAATGTTACATTAATTTTAAGTATACGACATAGTAATGTGACATGTCTATACTTTATGCTATGTTCACCACGAGTGTAGCTACCATTTGTTATCATATGATGCTATAACAGTACCATTGGCTATATAACTGTTAGTATACTGCTTTCCTTCCACCAGGGGACTAGCCTTCCCTTTACTCAAGGGGTTCTGGGACTGTAAACTGGCTAAAATCTGGGAATTGATTGCAAGGCTGCAACTTTCTGTTTCCATGATTTGAATAAGACTTCCACTTACTTGACCTAGAACATTTCTGCTTATACAAATCAAGTAAGAACTTAAGCCTATCCATTTCACTCTAGAAACACCATGATTAACTTGGTGTTCCATAAATCTGAACAAGTCAGATTATTCTGCTTGCTGCTTTGAATCTGCTGTCCATTTCAGTAACCCAGTCCACCTTGCTATTTAGCCTTGAATTGGCCCTGCCCCCAGGATCCCATTATTCCCATAATGTTTAAGTTTTCCAGTTGAGTCACTGTGGTTCCTACTATAACATCTTACCTATGGAGGAGAAAAACAATCAAGGAGCTTTTCCAGATTGCTGGAGTTCCCCTCACAAACTTATTTCACAAATAGTTAGTGAAAGATATGTCCCCTGGACTCTCCACGTGTGAGTGAGTAGGCCTTAAAAGACTAGTCACTCTACCATTTCAATCTCCTTGAAACCTTGAATTCCTTCCTTTACGTTAATGTAAGGAAAGTTTAGCATTTTTAGTTTTCTCAATGTAGACTGTATTGTGACCCATGTTTCAACCAACCAACCAACAAACCAGTCAAATTATTTGAGTTCTTTCTGTCTTCCTAAGTTGCGACATTAAATGCAGAATCTCTGCATAGTGAGCCCATATTAATAAATTCAGCCTGAAACTAATTACTTATTTATTTATTAAAAAAAATTATTTATCTATTTGAAAGAGAGCAAGAGGAAGAGACATTGCAGAGGGTAGGAAGAGGGAGAAGCCGACTCATCACTGAGCACAGAGCCCATTGCCAGGCTTGATCTCATGACTCCAAGATCATGACCTGAGCCAAAGGCAGATGCTTAACCAACTGAGCCACCCAGGCACCCCAGACTGAATCAACTTTATATTCCTTCTGCCATTATCCTACACACTTAATATTCATTATCATTTGTGTTTCCGGGATCTGCTTATAGATATTAGAAAACTCAGATAGTTTTTTTAGAGTGAAGTGTACCCTTTTTGCCTTCTTTTTAGGGATTGCTTGGACTTGAGTCTAGTTATAGACTCAAACTATAACTCTAGTTATAGACTCAAACTTCAACCAAAGAAGTTTGGTAGGGATGGGTCTCGACAAGTATCAGCACCATCCTACATGGCAACTGTTTCAGGGAAGGCCATTACTTTGATTTCCTCAGTCAACGCAGGGTTAACTTTCATAAGAGTAAGGTGAAAAGACCTATACCACTGCTGGTGGAGAGGTTGACACCCCTTAGTTTGGGGAGTTCTGCTGGAAGTGGGAAGGACTTTTCTGTTGGCAAATAACATTCATAAAAATGTAGGACTTCAATGTCCCTAGTTTTATCTGAGTCTTTTCACTCTTCTTATCACAATGTCAAGATCCTATTTTTCCCCAATTCATGTTCTTGTTTTAGCAGTTGATACCCTGTAAGCCTGAGAATTCAACTTGCATTGTAATTTAGCCAGTCATAGGATGAGTTTCTCCATTTGATTTACGATTTTCAGCCTTGTGGCTACAGAAGAAAAAGTTCTCCTTCAAAGAACACCTAGAAAGAATCTCTTAGGTCATTTTAGGGGTGCTGAAGGTGGGAATTCAAATCCTTGAGCTCAACCTTTTCTATCACCCTTTTGTCCAATAACATTAGAAGCAAGCAACCAAAGTCATTATATTCTTTAATTTCTAATTTTTTGTGTGTCATATGCAATCACTTATCTTCTTGCTTCCTATAAACGGTGGATTAGGAGCATCCAGTGCAAATATTTTGAGTATCTCTTGGATAGTTCACTCCATGGACTATAAGTGATTTATTTCTCATTAGAAATAGATCCATTAGCATTTTTAAATCTAATTAGATTCGAATTCCAATTCCAGAAACCCCCAGAACCAATTCAGAAAACTTATCCTTAAAATTCAGCTCCTCTAGACGGAATCTCTTTAACAAACTTTACATTCATTCTAGAGAACATTTAGAATCTAAAATACCCTTGTGCTTCTCCTTTGAAGTTAGTTTTACTCCTGTCCCAAGACCTTAAAATCACTAATTTGCTTTTTATATCCATTGTTTTGCCTTGGAAATGGAATCTTGTAATATACAAACTTTGAGTCTGACCATTAGGCTTAATGCTTTGAGATTATTAATCTTTTTTGCTACTATAACTAGTGTTTTTCTCTTCAATAATGTGTTTCTTTCATATGAAAACCATTTACCAAAAAAGTCTCAGAAATACACTTTTCAGGCTCCTAGCTCTGTCAAACATTAATAATCAGCACACAGAACCAAGAGTGGGTGGCTGAGAGACGATAGATACATAAATTGTTCAATAGAAATTAAGTAATTTAACCATGTAAGATGATATTGCAAATATAGCATATTTTTGTACATGTGAAGAAATTGTATCTATTCTAATCATTAGTGTTAGTAAGGTCACGTAATTCAGTGGTTTGTTTCAGCAGCAATAAATAAATAAATAAATAAATAAATAAATAAATAAGTGTTCAGCTAGCTTTAGTCTGTATTATTTCTAACAAGTGGGTTAATAGAAAGAACACTAAAGAACAAATAATCCATCTACTGACTCCCTCATCCTGAAAAAGTGTACCTTTAGTTTCCCTGCCTTACTTTGCCTTCCCCTCTATAGAGAATAAGAATTTTATTGTATTGTCATTATTAAGAAAGTGAGGTGGGGTGTTAGAGTAGTGCTAGTCAGTTGGACACTGTTGGGATTTCCCTAGGTTTTATGGTAATAATATTAACAACGAATAAATATGTGTTCAGTATTTCTCAGTTTTTGAGGTGTTGATGAGATAAGACCCAATAATTCTTAGAATAGTGTCTATAAAATAATACATAATAAAGATATTTTAATCTCTTAATATAAAGTTAATGCTTTCTGAGCACATAGTATATGCCAGGCATTTTCCTAAGTACTTTTACATTTTAGTTCATTCAATCATCATACAAATTCTGTGATGTAGGTATTATTATTCCCATTTGACAAGTAATGAGGAAGAGAGAGAATGCATAATTTGCCTAAGAGCATCTGGACAAATGGATTTGAAATCAAGTATTTCAATATAGGATTTCACTCTTGCTTAGTGTGAAGACTAGTGCAAGCACATGTTTAAAGTACTTTTGTGTAGAAGATGGGTTAGATTACTTCTATAGAAGTATAGATTACTATAGAAGTATAGTATACTTTAGTATACTATAGATCACTATAGAAGTATAGATTACTTCTATATTTTCAAAGTAGAACTGGAGTTGATGGTTGTGGAGATAAAGAGTGAACATAATTATGAATGATAAATGGAACTTACTGAAGACAGTTTGACTTAAAATAAGAAGTAGTTTGCTAACAGTGCTAATGTAATTCTAACAAAGTTGTTTGTTTGTTTGTTTGTTTGTTTGTTTGTTATAAGCAGAGTACTATGTGCCAGTTATCAGTCTCAAAGAGCAGAATCCTAGACACCAGTTATCAATCCCAGAGAGGGCTCCAAACACTCTGGCCACTTTATCTTAGTGTTAGAATTGCCAAGAAAAATACCTGCAATCAAGCACTAGATGAAACAATGTTTTACTTACATAGAGAAGTTATAGAGCAATATCAGCTTTAATCGTGGGCATCTATAACTAATGAGTCATTGAACATTATATCAAAAACTAATGATATACTATATGTTGGCTAATTGAATTTAAATACAAAGATAAAAGATGAAAAATGAAAAAAAAATACTGGACATAATTCCCCAGGTGCACTGCTTTAAGCAAGGGGGAGAAGAACACTTATTTGGCCTAAAACAGGGAAGTATTTTGCCATACAAGATGATAAGATGATAAGCCTGGTACAGGCTATGTGGATACTTTATCCTTTGGTAAGGAAATGTTCTTGGTCCAAAGCCCATTCTTCTTCAGATGAGTAGGAACATAAGACTGCATAAGACTGTTCTGACAGGTTTGTTTTTCTTACTGCCTGTGCTCTCTTCCAGAATTTTTATGGCTTCAGGTCTCACATTTAGATCTTTAATCCATTTTGAGCTTTCGTTTTGTTTTGTTTTGTTTTTGTATAGGGTTAGAAAGTGGTCCAGTTTCATTCTTTTACATGTAGCTCTCCAGTTTTCCCAGCACCCCTTATTGAAGAGACTTTCTTTTCCCCTTTGTATATTCTTCCCTAATTTGTCATAGATTAACTGACCATATAATCATGGGTTTATTTCTGGTATTTCTGGTACTCCCTTTCTCTCTCTCTCTCTATATATATATCTTTAGTAACTGACAAAATATCTCAGAAGTTCATGTCTTATTGGAACTGTTAGAGCCCATGATAATTGACTATGAGGCAGAGGTATTTTAGAAGAGACCCCAGAATTAAATGGCTTACATTATTTGATGGTAAATTTAAATCATGACACTCAAAAACTTATATGAAGAGACTGAGGATCATATAATTTTCATTTTGAAAGTAGTTGAGATTCAGAAATAACTGATTTTGTAATAACTGTAAAATAAATTATGGCATGCATATAAACCCATCCATGCTCAAATGATGGGATACCTTATTTCATGTGTGTATGTATGTGTACATGCATGCCTATATATGTGTATTTTTTAACAAAAAAGAAAAAAAAAACTTGTCCTAATTTTCATTGAGAAACTTGTTTTCAATTTGGGAATCTTAAATATGATATATTCTTCTATTCTTTGTAATGAACTACTACCAATTACTTCTCATTCAACCTTGTGGTAACTTTGAGAATTTGCAGTATGTTTTATCTGAAATGTCTATCCTCTTTATCTACTTAGCAAGCTCATATAAATCATTCAAGAGTCAAGTAAAATGTGTCCTAATTCTTGATAACTTGCACTGACTCTCTCTTCCTAATCTATAGGCAAAGATAATATTTTTATTTTGTCCCCATATTTGTTATATTTCTTTTAGTAAATTGATTTTCATATCTTTTACATTGAACTATAAGATTCAAAGGGGTTAAGATATATCTCTTTTGCATTTGCAAAACTGGAACACTGGCATCTAGCATGGTGCTTAGAATTTAGAAGCCAACAAAGTTTGTTGAATGAACTAATGAAATAATGTATAAAGTGATATTCCAATATGTATTGCTTTCCCTGTATAATTTTATTCTATATTGTGCTTAAAAATGTGTGCTTTGGATCATGGTATTTTTATTTTCTACTTTCTTCTAACATCTAAATTAGATTTTAGTCCTATCTCTAGATTTTCCTCCAATTCTTTCTGCCTATGTCTTTTATACTACATTGTCAGCTATCACATTTCTGACCCAAGTGCTAGGACTGCAAAATGCATAGATTTTAATCTAAAATGAGAAATTGCCCCCGTGTCTCTATTTGCACCATTTTTTATAATGGGATTATTAATTATCTTAATGATTATTTTGAATGCAAATTGAGAGTATATTGCTAAGTATATTTTAGAATCCTTTTTTCTTTGTTGATTTCTGAGAGTGAACATCTGGTGTATTGTTCTTCAGCTCTGGCTATCATGTTATTTGAAGGGCTCTGTAGCATAAGGGTGGGAGGGCGAGTCAGAATTTCTTTCAGTGCATTTCCCATAAATATCATCACCATATGCAGACTGTGTAGTAGATAAGGCAAGTTAGTGATGTGGTGAATTATAACAAGTAAGCTGATTGACATCCTGACACACAGAGAAAGCAGAGAATAAAATAGTGAGCTGAAAAAAAAAAAAGCTAACTGATATTTGGTTACTGTTTTTAAAACAATAAAGAACAAATTACCAGATATATTTTAAATTATATTGCTTAGAACAAATACTGTAATGCTGTTTATTCAATTATTAACTTTTAAGCATTTAAAATGTTTATATCACTTCAGATTACACACTTAGAATTGGCAATCTTTTATCTTGAGACACTTATTTTTAGCCTACAATCAAACTATATTCTAAAAATGGCAATAAAAAATAAGTTATTAATATTTAGTCTCACAAAACATATCTTTATGTCTGGAAATGCATGGAATTAATTGGTTTATTGTTAAATAGGATAAATTTTCATAATCGACTCAACAAACATTAATTAATAAGATAGGTTTAAAGTGTGATGTTAGACATTGAGGATCCAAAGATATATGTGCATGATGTTTGCTCTCAATATGCTTTCAAAATACTAGGCAAAGTAAACTCACTAAATCTAATCTAACAGATTCAGATTTGTTCATAAATATAAGAGCTCTGGGAAAATTGAAGAAAGCAAGATTGCTTCAGGATAGAAAAATGAAGTTATATTTAAAGAATAAGACACATTTGAACTTGAGCAGTTGAAGAATGGAAAAAGAAAAAAAAAAGTTTTACCATTGGTATTGTAAAACTCCATGCAGTATATAGGGAATAACAAATTTCCCAGAGTGACTGGAACATTTGATGAAGGGAGTGGTAGAGACTATGCTTGAGATATAGTGAACAGATTATGAAGAGTCAATGTCATAAGGAGGAATCCAAACATTCTGTGGTCTGTTCTGAACTGGTTAATAAGATCTGCTTTAGAAGTATGATCTTGGTGACCATATATAGGATGAATTGTGTTAGGAGAAGGAAGGAATAAAGACATTTTAGTGTAAGAATGTACTTTAAGAACATATTCAAGTCCTGATAGCTTATTTTTGCTTTTGATTCCTTTGCCTGAGAAGACAGTTCTAGAAAAACGTTGTCACAGCCAATGTCAAGAAATTACTGCCTGTGTTCTCTTCCAGAATTTTTATGGTTTCAGGTCTCACACTTAGATCTTTAATCCATTTTGAGTTTTTGTTTTGTTTTGTTTTGTTTTATTTTTGTATAGGGTTAGAAAGTGGTCCAGTTTCATTCTTTTACATGTAGATCTCCAGTTTTCCCAGCACCCCTTATTGAAGAGACTTTCTTTTCCCCTTTGTATATTCTTGCCTTATTTGTCATAGATAACTGACCATATAATCATGGGTTTATTTCTGGTATTTCTGTTCTGCTCCGTGGATCTATGTATTTATTTTTGTGTCAGGACTATACTATTTGATTACTACAGATTTGTAGTGTATCATGAAATCTGGTATTGTGATTCTTCCAGCTTTGTTCTTTCTCAAGATTACTTTGGCTTTTTGAGGTTTTTTGTTTGTTTGTTTGTTTTTGTTTGGTTGGCTTTTTTGTGGTTCCATACAAATTTTAGGATTATTTGTTTTGGTCTTATGAAAAATGTTTTCGGTATTTTGATAGGCATTGCATTCAATATGTAGGTTGCTTTGGGTCAAGGATATTTTAGCAGTATGAATTCTTCTGATCCATGAACGTGGAATATCTTTCCATTTTGTGTGTATCATCTTCAGTTTCTTTCATCAGTGTTTTATAGTTTTCAGGGTATAGTCTTTTACCTCTTTGGTTAAGTTTATTCCTAGATATTTCATCACTTTTGATGCAATTATAATTTTTTAAAATTTCTCTTTCTGCTACTCCATTATTAATGTACAGAAACACTACAGATTTGGGGATATTAATTTTGTATCCTGACAGTTTACTGCATTTGTTTATTATTTCTAGTAATTTTTTGATGGAGTCTAGGACTCTCTATATATAGTATCATGTCTTCTGTGAAAAATGACAGTTTAACTTTTTCTCTACAATATGGTTGCCTCTTTTTTTCTTGTTTGATTATTGTGACTAAGACTTCCAGTACGATGTTGAATAAAAGTGATGAAGGTGGTCATCCTTGTCTTGTTCCTTACAAGCTTTCAGTTTTTCCACCATTGACTATGATGTCGCCTATAGATTTTTCATATATGGCTTTTATTATATAAGGCCCTTCTAAGCTCATTTTGTTGAGAGTTTTTATCATTAATGGAGATTGAATCTTGTCAAATGCTCTCTTTGCATTTACTGAGATAATCATGATTTTTATCCTTCATTTTGTTGATGTGGTATATGATGATTGATTCGCAATGTTGAAACTCTCTTGCATCCCTGGAATAAATCCAGACTGATGATGGTGAGTGATCTTTTTAATGTATTGCTATATGCAGTTATTGAGGAGTTTGCATCTATATTCATCAGGAACATGGGGCTATAGTTTTTTGTTTCTTTGGTTTTGGTGCTGTTTTTGTCTGGTTTTGGTATCAGGGTAATGCTAATCTTTTAGAATGTATTTGGAAGCTTTCCTTCTTCTTCTATTTTTTGAAATAATTTAAGGAGAATAGATATTGACTCCTCTTTAAATGTCCAGTAAAATTTCCCTGTGAATCCATCTGATCCCAGACTTGTATTTTTTGGCATTTTTTTTTTTTTTTGATTACTGATTCAATTTAGTTATTTATAACCAGTCTGTGCAGATTTTTTATTCCTTCCTGGTTCAGTTTTGGAAGATTGTATGTTTACAGAGATTTATCTCTTTCGCTAGGATGCCCAAGTTGTTTGCATATAACCTTTCATAATCTTCTTTGATAATCCTTTGTATTTCTGTGGTGTCAATTGTTATTTTTCTTGCTGTTAATTTTATTTGGCTTTTTTTTTCTTTTTTTCTTATGAGTCTGAACAATGGTCTGATAATTCTGTTTATCTTTCCAAAAAACCAACTCTTGGTTTCATTGATTTTTCTTTTTCTTTTTTTGTTTATATGCCATTTATTTCTGCTCTAATTTTAATTATTTATTTTCTACTCACTTTGGGCTTTTTTGTTCTTCTTTTTCTAGTTCCTTTAGGTTTAAAGTTAGTTGTTTATTTTACGTTTTTTTTTTTTTTAACTTCTTGAAGTAGGCCTATATACTTCCCTCTTAGAACTGCTTTCACTGTATTCCAAAGATTTTGAACCATTGTGTTTTCATTTTTCTGTCTCCATGTATTTTTTTTTAAGATTTTATTTATTTATTTGACAGAGAGAGAGATCACAAGTAGACAGAGAGGCAGGCAGAAAGAGAGGGAGCAGCAGGCCTCCTGCCGAGCAAAGAGCCCAATGTTGGGTTTGATCCCAGGACCCTGAGATCATGACCTGAGCTGAAGGCAGAGACTTAATCCACTAAGTCACCCAGGCACTCTCCATGTATTTATTTATTTATTTATTTTGCTTTGCTTCATTAACCCATTAATTATTCATTATCATGTTATTTAGTCTCCATGTGTTTGTGTTTTTTTTTTCCAGTTTTTTTCTTGCAATTTATTTCTACATAAAAATAAAAAGATTTTGCACAGCAAAAGAAACCATCATCTAAACAAAAAGACATCTTACTGAATGGGAGAAGATACTTACAAATGAATATTTGGTAAGGGATTAATGTCCAAAATACATAAATAACTTATACAACACAATACCAAAAAATAAAAAAAGGAAAGAAAGAGAGAGAGAGAAAATAAAAGAAAGGAAAAAAAAAAAAAAGCCCCAAACCAAAAAATCTTATTAAAAATGTGCAAATTACCTAAATAGGCATTTTTCCAAAGAAAACATACAGATGAACAATAGACACATGAAAAGATGATCAATATTATTAATCATAAGGAAAATGCAAATAAAAAACAAAAGAGATATCATCTTACACCAGTTAGAATGGCTAAAATCAAAATGACAAGAAATAAGGGTCAACAAGGATATGGAGAAAAGGGAACCCTTGTGCACTATTGGTGGTAATGTAAATTACTACAGCCACTGTGTAAAACAGTATGGAGAGTCCTCAAAAAATTAAAAATAGAAAACCATGTGCTCTAATAATTCTACCCCTGGCCATTTTCCCAAAGAAAATGAAAACACTAATTTAAAAAGATAAATGCATATGGTTTCACTTAATTTGGAGCATAAGGAATAACATGAAGGATATTGGGAGAAGGAGATGAAAAGTGAGTTGGAGGAAATCAGAGGGGGGACAAACCATGAGAAACTGTGGACTCTGAGAAACAAACTGAGGGTTTTGGAGGGGAGGGGAGTAGGGGGTTGGGTAACCCTGGTGGTGGGTATTAAGGAGGGCATGTGTTGCATGGAACACTGGGTGTGGTGCATCAACAGTGAATATTGGAACACTGAAAAAAAATGAATTTAAAAAATAAAAATATATTTGCAACTTTATGTTTATTGAAGCATCATTTATAATAACCAAATATGGAAGGACCTAAGTGTTCATCAATAGACAAATGAATAGGAAAAATATATACACACTCACAATGGAATATCATTTAGCCATAAAAAGTATGGAATTGTACCAATTGAGACAACAAGGATGGACCCAGAAAATATCTAAGTGAAATAAGTCAGACTGAGAAAGACAGATATCATATGATTCCACTCATAAGTAGAGTCTAAAATAAATAAATAAATACACAAACAAAAAGCAGAATCAAGCCTATAAATACAGAGAACAAACCGATGGTTGCCAGAGTGGAAGCGGGTAGAGAATTGGGCAAATAGATGAAGGGGATATGGAAATACAGGTTTCCAGCTATGGAATGATAAGTCATGGAAATAAAAAGTCACAGGAATAGAGTCAATGATAGTGTAACAGTGATTAATAGGACTTAAATAGTTACACTTGTGGTGAACATAGCATAATGTAACATTGCATGTTAACTACACAAAGATATAAAGAAAGAGAGAGAGAAGAAAGAAAGAAAGAAAGAAAGACAAACAAAAAACAAACAAACAAAAAAAAAACAGAACATATAAAGCAGACCATAACTGAGAGAGTAAGAGCAGTGATGATAGTGCTGTGGGAAGGAACTCATAGATTTAAATAGCTTTTTTCGTCCTTAGAATGGATGAAACATTAACCAATTCTTCCCATAATAGTGAGTTTTTTTGTTATTTGTGTGTGTGTGTGTGTGTGTGTGTGTTTCCAAACTTGTGTAGTATTGTGATAATGCCCAGCTTAAAATCATAGTCATTTCTCTTTGCACTTGGAATAAAACCCAGAATCCTACGATCTCTGCTTCTCTAACTTCATTTCATTCACACAATGTTCAGGGATATTAGCCTGGACTAGACTGGACCAGAGCTTTCCTCTCCAAGACTTTTAACATGCTGGGCTTTCTGTCTGAAAAGCTCCAAATCCAATGTTTTCTCACCTTTCATACACTAGTTTAGATGTTTCTTTCTCAGAGATAGATTTCCTGTTCACCCACTGTAAATTTCTCATATCCAGATATCTCATTTTGTTCACTCTAAATTTTTACCCTAATTTGTAACTGTTTATTCATGTTCATTCTTAATTTAACAATATTTATCTCCCTCACTGGACTGTAACATTCTTTATGGTATAATCCATGTCTGCTTCATGTATCCAAAACATAGATCCACAGTTAATAAATGTTAAATGAATACTAAATGAGTGTTATATGAATATCAAATGAATAAATGAATTAGATACTGAAGTTATCATGAGGAATGGGCTTTGGGGAGAATATCATGAGTTTGGTTCTGAATATTTGGGTCATAAGAGTCTTACATAGTATAGGTCATCATCAGCCCCACTATCTTCATAATCATCCTAACCAGCCCCACCATGATTTGAATATTTAATGTGGCTAAACCAAGAGCCCTATGTACATGTTTTTAGTTTACCTTCATAAAAATTCCATGAGGAAATAAAATTCAGAAGTTAATTGTAATTTAAACTCAAGTTTTTCTAACTCAGAAGTTCAGTCGTTACTACTATGATGTATTGTTAGAGTTTCAAGACAATCTAACCTAAAAAAAAAAAAAAAAAAAAAACTGTATTGATCCTTGAAATTATGCTAAGTAGAGAAGATACATAAAAATTATTAATAATGCAAAGCAAATGGTCAATGTATAGGTAGAATTGATACATATTACATATTAATTTTAATTGTAAAAACAATATGTGGATTAATGCCAATGGTTAAGAACAAAACTCAAACAATTGGTTGTATGTATAAAGAAATGAAAGTCCTACTTCACCCCTTACTCCACAAATCTCACATTTTTCTTTCCTGCATAAGTAGCTTTGGTTAGAGTTTAGTGTATGTATAGATGATAAATAATGGATAATAGATAGTTAGATGATAGATAGCTAAATGATAGATAGAACTCCCAGTCACCACTAGTTTTGATCTTTGAATTATGTCCTTTGTCTTTACTGAATTCTATGTCACACATGAAGAGAAACACACTCCCCTTCCGCAACTTGAATTTTCAGTTCCCTTAAGTTTTATTCTCATTATCTCTGTTTCATAATATATGTGTATGATAGATTAAAGAGGGAACAATGAAGTTCATACATATAATGCATGTTGTCTGAAGTTTTTAAATAAACTATTTCTAGTTATAATACAGATATATATGTATATATACATTTGTATGTATAATATTTCTTTTTGTAACCCTATTACTTAACAAGACATCTTTGTCAGTGATTTCCTGTAATGTTAAGTGCCTTTAGCTCACATCTCACATCTTTTACTCAAAATAGAATTTTTCCATATTTTTCCTTCAAACCTCTCAAAATGTTTTCCTACTTTTTTGCAATCATCTAAAATACTAATTCCAGTTTAAAATATTAAAATTAGGTTTAGAATTTTTTCAGCATTACTTTAGTTAGCTATAAATTTTATATGTTTCTTTACTCAACAATGTTTGTTTTGTTTTTGTTTTTGTTTTTGTTTGATAAAGAAAGAGAGCACATGTAGGCAGAGAGGCAGGCAGAGAGACAGGGGGAAGCAGGCTCCCCACTGAGCAGAGAGCCCAATGTGGGGCTCAATCCCAGGACCCTGAGACCATGACCTGAGTTGAAAGCAGAGGCTTAACCCGCTGAGCCACCCAGGTGCCCTCAACAATGTTTCTTATGTATCTTTCCTATATTTGGATTTTTTTTTCATTTTGCTTAAGAATATTTAGGTAATAACAAAAAAAAAATGAGAGAGAGAGAATCTTTCTGTATAATGCTATCAGGGTTCTTTACTGGAAAACTATAATGTCTGAAAATACTATATTTTATTCCTCTAACATAAATCATAGAGATGGGTAAAATATTTCAAAATTAAAATAATTTTCAGAAATGAAGACATCACTCCACCTTTTCTAATATGTAGATTCACCAGACATTATCCCTCCCTTCTTTAATTAATTACCTGGTTGGTCTCCCATGGCTAGTTTTCTCCCACTCATCATTGATTTTGTTATTTGAGTTCTTTCTCTTCCTCTGTATTGAATTTTGTGTTCCATGTTCTCCACTTTCTCCACCTTCCTTGGGCTTTATCTTCATTCTCTGCTTCATAACTTCCAGAAAGTTTTTTCTGTTTGTTTGTTTGTTTGTTTTTATTGTTCTGATCAGCTGGTTTCATCTCTGTTGCTTTCAGGGGCTACTTTGATTTTTTTTTTTTTTCCCCTCTCTCTATTTCATGGATGGGTTCCATTAAATTTGGGATTGGGAGAAACTCTATTTATTCAATTAGATATCTGGATTTAAATTATCCATTTTGATTTAAAGTAGGCAGAGTTCGTTTATTTCTTTCAAGTACACTGGGGTCAATAAACAAACTAGTCGATAGAGTTCCACAGAGTACACATAACTCTTCTTAATTCATCTAATATGCTGTCTGTACTCTCTAATGACCAGATAATTTCCAGGACTTTATGGCTCACTGTATTGTTTTTCCAAAATCAAGACTTCAGTTATTTTCCAAACTTAATAATAATAAAGATAAAGTAGAATTTATATCATCTGAAAAAGATAGTATCACTCAACGATTGTTAAGTGCAACCTTGCAATTTATGTCACACTAGAAGTAAGAGAAATGTACTCCTCTTCCACAGCTCATTTTTAAAACTGGTGATTTTTCCATCCATAGTGTGTGTTGTCTAAGTACCATCAATGTCTAGCTTACTCATATACCTTCCAAGATCTCAATTAAATTAGTTAAACATAACCTAAGTGATTGAATAACACAGTATTACAAATATGAAAGAAGGAAAAAATATTTTTTTCTCCCTTACATTCAAATGACAGAACTGCAGAGAGGTTTCAGGCCATATTCTGCATTGATACATCATACTTTTGGCAATAGCAATGGCAAAATGTAGCTATGCAAATGCACTGCAAAGAGTTCACAAATTTTTCACACAGCATATATGAGATTGTTGAATGGCAGAGTCATAGCCTGATATAGCCAGCAAGGATGTTTGATATTGTGTTATGTGATATGTGAAGTAACACAAAATCAATAACTTCTGTGTGACCAGGAGTTTTTTGTTTTTTGGGTTTTTTTGGTTTTGTTTTGTTTTTTTTTTTATGCTATATGCAGCTTCAATGCATTCTTTTCCTACAAAAGGTGAAACTGACTATGAATTCATTAAATAGTGCCACTTAAATAGAGAAGGGAACCAGTCTAAAGGATTAGCACACAATGAAAATATTGAGGCAAAAAGCAACTGCAGTGGGCTCTTTTTGGAGTGCACCTGAAGAACACATGACTGACTTATGTTCTAGAATTGATTGTCCAGATTTGCTTATTATCTATTAGAAATAGCAGTAGCTAGAGCTAGAGAAATGTAGGCAGACAAAAATATCTCTCGAATGCAATGGATGACATTTGTATACTAATGAAGGTTGCAGAAGTGACTTGCAAAAAAGACTTTAAAAGTTAAAAGACATTCAACATCTGTTGATAATGTTTATCTCTGTGTAGTAGGATATATAAATGTATTTCTTCTTATTACCTTTTATTTATTTTTGCTTTTGTGAATTTTCCAGTTTTACAAAAGTTAAGTGTAAACTATTTTGCAAACCAAAAAGGTGCTTCTTTTTTTTTATTTTGTAGATGTTTGTTTGTTTCTTTTGATTTTTTAAGAAGGAAAATCAGAAGATAAGTGAGGATTGAGAGAATGAAGGAGGAGAAAAGAACCAGTTCATGAACTTACACTTGTTTGTCTAGGTCCCTAGTGATGAAAACTGGGGCATTAACATCAGAATTAAACTAAATATCATTGTTAATTTTCTGGGTGCATATTTGTAAAGTTGACTAGTTTGTATATAATGTAATCTTTTTTTTAAATAATGTATTCTTCAGTGTGATTTAATTCAACTTCAACTAAAATAAATACACTGTAGGTTAAAAAAAAAATCAAATGGAAGTCCCATTTGTATATGGTTATACCTAAACATACCTAAATATATGAACAAGAATAGTTCTACATGACAATTACAGTTTGGGTATGGTTTTCCCAGAGGCTATTGCTATTATTTATGTTTGCATTATACAGTACTCTATTAAGCATACAATTGCTATTATTGCTATTATAAAAGAATATACACACTTTAAGTAAAAAATACCTTATTGTTAAAAAATGCTAACCATTGGGGCACCTGGATGACCCAGTGGTTGAGCATCTGCCTTTGGTCAGGTCCTGATCCCAGGATCCTGAGATGGAGCCCTGCATCTTGGCTCCCTATTAGGTGGGAAGACTGTTCTCCCTCTCTCTTGTGTTCCCCCTCTCTCTGTCAAAAATACATACATACATACATACATACATACATAAAATCTTTAAAAAAAAATGCTAACCATTATCCAATCTTTAGTGAGTCATAGTCATTAAGCTGGTGGAGGGTCTTGCCTTGATGTTGATGGCTCCTGGCTGGCCAGGGTGGTAGTTGCTGAAACTTGGGGTGGCTGTGGTAATTTCTTAAAATGAAAGAACAATGAAATTTGCCACATCGGTTGACTCTCCCTTTCATGAATGGTATGTTTCTGTTTGATAGCATTTCACCCACAGTCAAACTTGTTTCAAAATTGGAGTCAGTTCTGCCAAATCCTGCCACTGCTTTACCAAGTTTATGTAATATTCTAAACCCTTTGGTGTTGTTTCAACAACCTTCACTACATCTTCTCAAGGAGTTGATTCCATCTCAAGAAAACTTTTTTTTGCTCATCCATAAGAAGCAACTCTCCATCTATTAAAGTTCTATCATGAGACTGCAGCACTTCAGTCTAACATTCAGGGTCCATTTCTAACTCTAGATCTCTTGCTGTTAAGTGCCACATTTGCAGTTACTTTCTCTAGTGAAGTCCCAAAGCCCTAAAAAACAATCCATGAGGGTCAGAATCAACTTCTTCCAAATACATGTTAATGTTGATATAATGATCTCTTCCCATGAATCAATAATGTTTTATATGGTTTCTAGAACGGTAAATCCTTTCCAGAATGTGTCTGAGGTTTGATAGTCTAACCAGATCACTAAAACTTTCTCCATATCAGCAATGAGTCTGTTTTCACTTTCTTATCATTGATGTGGTCACTAAAATAATACTTTATTTTTTTTCCAGTTTTTAATTTACTTTTCCAGTTTTTAATTTACTTTTCCCACCTCCATCCCAGGAATCACTATCTAAGGTAGCTATAGCCTTGTGGAAGGTTTCTTAAATAATACGACTTGAAAGTCAAAATTATTCCTTAACTCACAGACTGCTGAGTGGATGTTGTGTTAGCAGGCATGAAAACAACATTCATCTTGTTGTCCATCTCCATCAGAACTCTAAGGATACTAGGTGCATTGCCAATCATGAGTCATAATTTGAAAGGAATCTCTTTTTCTGAACAGTAGGTCTCAACAGTGGGCTTAAAATATTCAGTAAACCACTATAAACAGATAGGCTACGATCTAAACTTTGCTGTTCCATGTACAGAGCAAAGGCAGAGTAGATGTAGCATAATTCTTAAGGGCCCTAAGATTTTCAGAGTGGTCAATGAGCATTGGCTTCAACTTAAAGTCACTGGGTGCATTAACACTAACAAGAGAGTCAACCCCTCCTTTGAAGCTCTGAAGTTAAGCAGACTTGGGCCTAAGACTTCTCCTCTCTAGACAGGAAAGTCCTGGATGGATTCTTATTCCAACAGAAGGCCGTTTTAGCTGCATTGAAAATGTGTTGATGAATATAGCCACCTTCACTAGTTAGCTGGCTTTTCTGGATAATTTGCTGCAGCTTCTACATCAAAACTTGATGGTTCACTTTGCACTTTGATGTTATGGAAATAGCTCCCTTCCTTAAACCTCAAACTCAAACTTTTGGCTTCAAACTTTTCTTCTACGGCTTTCTTGCCTTGCTCAGCCTTCATAGAATTGAAAAGAGTTAGGACCTTCCTCTGGATTAGTCTTTGACTTAACAGAATGTGTCTGAGGTTTGATAGTCTAACCAGATCACTAAAACTTTCTCCACATCAGCAATGAGTCTGTTTTCACTTTCTTATCATTGATGTGGTCACTAAAATAATACTTTATTTTTTTTCCAGAAACTTATCATTAGCTTTCCCAACTTGGCTAACTATTTAATACAAAAGGCCTTTCTCCCCATATTGGCTTTCCACATGCCTTCTTCACTCAGTTTAATCATTCTAGCTTTTGATTTAAAGTGAGTGACATGAAACTCTTCCTTTCACTTGAACACTTAGACACCATTATGAGGTTTTTAGTTGACCTAATTTTAATATTGTTGTGTCTTGGGGATAGGAAGGCCTGAGAAAAGGGAAAGAGATTGGGGAAATCACCACTTGGTGGAGCAGTCAAAAACACACATTTATTGGTTAAGTTGCTGTCTTGTATGGGCACAGCTTGTGGCATCCCTAAACAATGATAGTAGTAACATCAAAGATCACTGATCACAGATCACCATAATGAATATAATAATAAGGAAAAGTTAGAAAAATTCTAAGAATTACCAAAATGTGAATCAGAGACACAAGGTGAGCAAATTTTGGAAAAATAGTGCTGATAGACTTGCTTAGCAAAAAATTGCTACAAACCTTGAATTTGTTAAAAAAACAAAAAACAAACACACACACACACACACACACACACACACACACACACTATTGCAAAGCAGAGTTATATGAAGCACCGTAAAATAGGTTTACCTCTACATTTCCACACATTCTGTGGAGGGAACTTCAAAGAAGGAGCTGACTCTCCTATGGACCAGAAAGAAAGACTTGGGCCTAAGACTCTTTCTTTTGTGATTTTATGGGCTTGCAATAAGTCTTAATTTGAAATTCATGAATATAAAGTATCCTGTTATATCAAACGTATGTATGTAGTGGATATTATACATAATATTAATAGTAGTAGAAAAAATGGTTTAATAGTAAATCAAACTAAGAATACATTCCAGAGTATTATTAGACTTTGTAGTTTTCTATTTTAATTTTAGCTTTTTATATTGAAAGTTTGAAGCTAAATTATGGTAATACTTGGAGGACATAAATATACTAAAAAAGTCTTTGGAACAATTTTCAAACAACATTAACTCTTTCAAGCTATTTAGTTATTTCTATGTGCAGTGCACATAAAAAGGAAATTCATGGCTTAAAAAAATTAAATATCTCTAAATACTTAAAAGAAACTTAGAATATTGAAAAGATGGCTGAAGATGAGGTATGCAACTGCTAGGAAAAATGAAGCTTAAGGAATTCAGTTGGAAACTAGAGATTGCACATAGTAAACAATTTTGGCTGAGTAATTAACTGATCTCCATTATCATCTTTTTGTTCCTTGTCAGTGGAGTTTTGGCTGTGCTTGGTATCCATGTTCTTTAGAATGCATGGCTTAGAGTTGAGGTTTGAAGGGGACTGGACACAAACTCAGCCATCAAGATCTATTTTCCTTAACAGTGATAAATATAAACAAATTCATATAGAGCATTTTAGCTAATGATATAAGGAAAAATTCCTCTGGGGGATTTATGGACAGCTTTCCTTTGGCTTGAGACACACAGGAAATGTTAATCTCTTCTGGGAGCTGTTGTGTCTGGTTGGGATAAACAAAATTATTTGCAGACACTTTGTGATCATGAGGGGTGTGATGGGTTGAATTGTGTCCTCCAAAAAATGTGTTAGAGACCTAATCCCCAGTAAATATGACCTTATTTGGATATAGGGTTTTTGCAGATATAATCAAGTTAAGATAAGATCCTGTTGCATTGGATGACCCCTAATTCAATGTTACTAATGTCCTTATAAGAGTAGAGGAAGTGATACATAAGGAGAAAGCTGCTTGATGACAGAGGCAAAGATTGGAGTGATGTAGCTGCAAGTCAAGGAATGACAAGAATGGACAGCTATTACCAGAAAATGAGAAGAGACAAAGAAGGTTTCTACACAGAATCTAAGAAGGAGAATAGCTCTGCTGACACCTTAATGTATTTCTAGCCTCTGGAACTGTGAGAGAAAAATTTGCCATTGTTTTGAGCTACCCCATTTGTGATAATTTGTTACAGCAGTTCTTGGAAATGGATGTAAGGGTACTAACCTTAAGGACAAAGCTGATAGCCATAATGATAGGGTAGAAAAAATAGATGGAACTTGGAGTCATTTAAAATGATATCAAGTCATCCTTCTAATCAACCCTAGAACCACTCTAAATTCTTATTATGAGGGTTAATATAGCTTTTAATATTTATTTGGTTTTCTATAATCTACAGCAAATACATTTTTCATGTATAATATATTGACATTAAACTTTTCATCTGCTATTTTTCCATCTCAGTAAAATAACCATAGTTATGATAATACACAAAATCAATGAGTACTTTTTATAAAGTAAATGGAATGTATAATTTAAATTATAAGGAAACTAGATAACTTTTTATAGAATAAGTGGAAATGCACCAGATGTTATATCATTAAAAATATATAAGTGCATATAGTCCTCATTTTATCTGGTTCTGCCACACATGCATTTCAGTTACCACAATTTAGCTAAAGAAAACCAGCCCCCCTACTACATGGTTCAATTTCAGTTACTATGCTGTATTAGCTAAGAGTAATTGCATAAAATAAAACGTTGCTACCAGCACTTACATTTGCAGGTCACTATGTAACTAACAGATTTGCATCATGACCAGAGGTCAATCGCACCTTTCTTTCAAAGTCAGTTAGTTGGTTGGTCACCATATAGCTGTTAGTTCATACACCGGTAGGTATGTAGTTATGTCGTCTCTTTGTGTCTCTGTAATTAATCCACATGCCATTTCATAGATATGAAAAATCAAGCAGTGGAATTAGTAAAGATGAAAACACATCAAAGAAACAAACTGAGAACCAAAAGTGAAATCGAAATTGAATGTAAAACGGAGTTACGGAAGAAATCTCAAGTTACAACAGTATGGTGCTGGGGAAGGTGGAGAGATTCTCCATGTGCGGGTTCAGGATCTTATGAAGGCGAACTTACTGACGTAAATGAGGAAAACTGTTGTGATGAAAAGTGTGAATAAGTCACAGAGGAAGTGACACTGGCAAAAAAACCTCTTGGAGATATTTTACAACACTGAAAGCACAAAAGATAAAATGCCAGAAACTAAGACAATCTTAGGAGAATCACAATTTGCCAAAGCACAGAAAAGACTCTCCCTCTATAAGTCATATGATGAGAAGAAAAAGACAAAAGCAGCGTTCAAAATACTTTTGATAACATTTTACGAAGAAATAAAACACTTTAATTCCCAATGTTCCTGTTTTAAATCACAGTGTGAATAAATATTAATGTCATTTTTTTATTTCATTATACACTTACCACAACAGTAAAAGTTTTTAATATTTTCACAATTTTTTTTTTTAAAGATTTTATTTATTTATTTGATAGACAGAGATCAGAAGTAGGCAGAGAGGCAGGCAGAGAGAGAGAGAGGAAGGGAAGCAGGCTCGCCGCTGAGCAGAGAGCCCGATGCGGGGCTCGATCCCAGGACCCTGGGATCATGACCTGAGCCGAAGGCAGAGGCTTAACCCACTGAGCCACCCAGGCGCCCCAATTTTCACAATATTTTTAAAGATCACGGAACAATTTTAATTTTCCCATTTATTATTAAGATCACTTTGTACCATTTTAGCTTTACGGATATTTTTACAGTCTTGTATTACCATGTAAAATGAGGATTGTTTATACTTTCATAACTGAAAAAATTCCATTACTTTCATTATCTTCTATTGCTGTTTAGAAAAATTTAGAATATGTCTATAATAAGAAATCTCAAAGAAAAAAAGCTTGGCATACTATAATTCTTGTATACAATAATTCGACTCTAAAAAAGTGAAGAAATGGCATTAGCAGCTGGCAACAAAAGCCTTGATATTACCAACTGAACATAAACTGGCTTCAGAGAATATAAAGAATGATCAAGCAGGCCACTCTGTGATCATAGCAAAACAAACCAGAGACAAAGACTCTCTTCAACCACTACAGTAATTTTCTTATTCTTCCAACATGACCTATAATTGCTTCTTTACCAATGACAAACCTGTTCCCAGTTTGATCCTCCTCCATCCCCAAATCACGTGATTCTCAACTGCCAAATTATTCCTGTTTTCTGGGCAGAATTCAGTCCACAACGGGACCCCACTTCCTTACTCTTCCTTGTAGTCATTCACCACAAGCTCAAATTCTATCATAATCACCCCGAACTACTTCTTAACAAGATGCTCTATTCTTACTCTGATATGTATTCAAATTAGATAAACAGCAAATCCAATGAAGCTTACTGGGTTTTTACTATGACTGTGTTCCTGGTGGTCTTTGGCTGGCAGGCAGCAGCAAAACCAAATTGCATTGAGGAAAAAGAGAAGCCTTTGCAAATATAAAAACTGATTTAAGACTGGCTCATTTTAGAACAATTGTATACTGTAGTGGTAAAGCCTCAAAAATATCATGTTGTTTTAACAGTGGATTTCTCCTGCCTGTGTGAAGAATGAACATAAATAGGGAATTTTGATGTATGTAATAAGGCAAATGGAGTACACTGTAGAAAATTGTCTTATTTTGTAAGTGGAAGTAATACTGAGATACTTAATATTTTAGTCAAATAAGTATTTTTTCAGGTATTTTCTAACTTGACCTTAGAAAAATCAGAGACTAGAGATAATGTATATGATATTATTCTTATAAATGGGAAAATATATTTCTTACATAATGCAGAAAGTGACAGTGGTAGATTACTCCCTGTTTCATTTTGTATTTAGTGTGGTACATTCTTAAGTATTATTGCTACCGAATTTCTCAGATTTGTCCTTCATAGTTTAGGTGTGACTACTTACATCAGTAATATGTTTTCAATTAATGTTTTCAGTTTTAAAAATTCAATGTTAGGTGTTATAATTTTGCCAAGCATACACTTAATTGGTTCCAGTGGCCTACATTTAAATGTGATACATGTTTATTTCCTGAGGGAAAAAAAAGTGAAAAATATTAGTTTGTACTTCTATTATAGAATGAATTTAAGAATAACAATATTCCTTAGGCAGAAAGAATATTGTTTCATGAAGAAGACAGTCTTATCAAAGCAATTTTTAATTAACTTAGGGAAAAATTTATAAACATCAGAGAAGGAAATTCTAAAATAATCAGGTTGTAAGATTAAAAAGATACGTATTTTAGTATCAAAACCAAGAAAAGTCCCTCTAAACCAAAGTTTAGACTTTTGCACAAAGTTAAAAGCAAAAAAGTCAAAGGATAATCTTCCTTTCCTGAATGTGTTTTTCTTATTAAGTACAGAAACATGATTTTACTTTGACTATTTACTAACAGATATTCAGCTAAACCTATTAGGTAGCCTTGAGCATTCCTTGTGCTATTTGTCTATGATTATTCTTTAATATATGACTTGCTCTGTGCCATTTACATGTTCTTTATCTGTTTGCTCATTTGTATTGTTTTGCATTTATTCAGGAAATGCAAGTGGCTGATGAAACCATAAAACATTGTTCACCGATTGTGACTAATGAATAAAAGAGTTCAGTGCAAATGTGAGCAGGGTTATTGTTTTCTACAAGATTCATAAATGTAAATACTTAAAAAGAAAATTGAAAAATGTAGCTGCTAAGTGAAGCATGTTTCTGGAGCTTACTTTTGTAATATCATTCTGGAGTATCTCTACATCAATCAAGATACCAACCTTGTTGAAATCCATTAGATATCATACTTCATGCAAAACAGTATTATTATTATTATTTTTGTCAGTGGTAATAATCATTGTTTTTCAAAGAGAATTTGGAAATGGATTTTTATGATAAAAGCCTTGGCTCATTTGAGAACACTCCTTGATTCAAGGTATTTATTAAAGTATTTTTAACAATTCTAAAATTCATAAGAAAATGAATGAGAAGGCAGACAGGTTGGAAGGTGAGGAAGTCAGTAAGTACACATGGAAACATTAATGATTGCACTTCCAGAAATTTAGTGCATCAACATTCAAGATATCGATTGTCAAAAAAAAAAAAAAATTGATGGTCAGCCCTTTGAAGCTACCTCCTCTTGAACAAATATCCTTCCTCATAACCGGAAAAATAATACATATTTTATATAAATGTTTAGATGATTAAATAAGATAATGAATGGGGAGTAGTTTTTGTCTACCATTTACTCGCCGATATTTTGATATATCTGCGTAAAATGTCTGAAGGCTTTGACTTACTCAATATGATGGAAGTAAAATTGGTTCTAGTGCTTTCAACTAAAAATTTAATTAATTGTCTGATAATTAGATAAAAAGTATGATAATCATATTCAGTAATGAAGCTACTCAAATGGATTGATAATGAAGAGAAGTCTTTTTGCTACTTCACAGACTTTAAGAGTTTATGTGCAAATATGGCAGGAAAAATCACCATAGTAAACTAACTTGGGACTAGGAATTCTGGTTCTGCCTCATTCTATCCCATATTTATGAAAGCTGGTGCTCACTTTGAATATGTGTCCAGAATGTCATATTTTCCCTGTATCCACATAAAGAATCTTTGACATTGGAATCCTCCTCTCTCCTCTGATTTCAGAAAGAGTAGATTCAAATCTATTGCTCTAACTTCTTTTTCTCAGCTCCTAATGGTATTCACTTCAAAGAGGTAAAATTTTCATCAAAACTCTTTAGTGTCTCTCAATTTCTATTTTAGATTCATCTGTGGATTTTTGCTCAAATTGTGTGACAATAAATTGCTAGCCTGTCCCATATGAGAGGTAGAATTGAAAAGCATCTTACAGTCTCTGATGATTAAATTAAAGCCTTTGATTAGGAACAAATGTGCTAGTTGGTTTAAAAGTCCCAATAAACTTGAGTTTATACATTTGAAATTAACATTTGTCTCTAATCTTGTTGATCTTCCGACCTTGTTTGTGCTAAATATGGGTCTATCTTCAAGTTAATGCATAATTTTATACTCTGTGGACTTAAATTAACTGCCAAATAACTTCAAAAGCTAAAATTAATTGCAAAAATGAAAAGAAGACACACATCAAAGATTCATTTTTAAAGTTGATTTTACATAGCATTTTATACCCATTTAAAACTGTTAGCTTATCCCTTATTTATCCCTTAACAATTAAAAGCTTGATATACTACAAGAGTGCACTTTAAATGGTATGCACTATTAAATCCTTCTTACCCTGAATACTTGAAAATAAAAATATGAAATTAATGATACTCAATTTTTACTCTTAAAGTTTACAATTTATTTTTATGAAATATCAAATAGGTATCTAAATACTTTTAATTATGATCCTTTTTAGTGTTCAGAAAAAGAAAAAAAATATTAACTGAACCAAATAAATGTAATATGTTGGTTGACTTATATATATATCTTAAAAAAAAGAATTGTGTAACTTAAATATTCGTAGATGTTTAAATATTTCTTTTTCATAATTGTACTGTAGGAACAGATATTTTCAAGTAGAATTAATTTTCTCATTAACTCTTAAGGACAATAACAACTTATATTTATAGAGGGAGACTATTCTGCTCACTCACCTTTCTCACAAGGTATAGCTTTTATTTTCCTTTTAAACAAGAAAATTTTACCTTTATAAAAATATCCAAGAAGTTTGGTAACAGATTTGGATTTTTTTATCCTAAATAATGTCAAGTATTTATATGATAGGCCAATAGGTGATCATAGATTTCTGTTTTTATACAGCTGTTTAATATAGTAAAAAGCTATTTAAGGTACATATTACTTGTGGGAGAGTTTTTTTTTTCTTTCCCTAATTTGTGGCACAGTAATATAAAATTTCTGGCAAAAATCCAATGGAAACTTCAACATATTTAATTATTGCATTAGAAAACATCTTTCTTTGGGGCGCCTGGGTGGCTCAGTGGATTAAGCCAAGGCCTTCGGCTCGGGTCCTTGGATTGAGCCCTGCATCTGCCTCAGCATCCCTGCTGAGCAGAGAGCCTGCTTCCCCCTCTCTCTCTGCCTGACTCTCTGCCTACTTGTGATCTCTCTCTCTGCCAAATAAATAGATAAAATCCAAAAAAAAAAAAAAAAGAAGAAGAAAATCTTTCTTTTATGAGGGAAAGAAAAATTTCAATTCTGCATTATAACTTTGTTGCAGCATTTTGGGATATGTGGAATTAAGACAGATGTCAATGTCACTTTTTAGATCTACATTATTGCCATGTATTTATTTATTCTTTATATCTGTAATAATAAGAATTTTCATTTTTCTGAAATTTTTGTTTAAGATCTTTTCATACCCACTATCCTTTTATTATTATTATTTTTTTAAGTAGCCTAGTGAGGTAAGTAGGGCTGCTTCCAAAAACTGGCATATATTAAATATTGATTTTCATAGCCATTGTTCTAAGGAAGAATTCAGAAAAATTCAAATATATCACTCATATAGTAACTTGTGGTGGCTCATTTTTTTAAATTACCCATAGTACCTGGAATATTTGAAAATAGTCTCTTTTGGTTGAATTGTTTTCCATAACGCCATATGCTGAATTCCTAATCCCTAGTACCACTGAATGTGACCTTATTTGGAAATAGGAATATTGTAGGTATTGTTAGTTGAGATGAGCTAATACTGAAATAAAGTGGACTTCCAATGTAATATGGCTGGTGTCATAGGAACATGCAGACACTCGGGAGGATGGCATATGAACAGGAAAATTGGAATGAAGTATTTACAAGCTGAGGAATGCCAAAGATTGTTAGCAAATGGACCAGAAGCTGGGAAGAGGCAAGGAAGGATTCTTCTCTAGGCCTCATAGGGAGCATAGTATTGCTGACACATTGATTTCAAAACTTTAGCCTCCAAAACTGTGAGACTATAAATTTCTATTGCTTTAAACTACCCCGATTGTGGTATTCCCTCACAGCATCACTAGAAAGTTCTAATGACTCCAAAATAAGTTAGGGAAACTTTCTATTTAATACTCTGCATTTTTATGTCATAGGTTTTATCACAGTTTATTTTAATATCTCCTTCTCTCTCCTGAAAAGATTCTAATCCTCATCAGAATAGAAACTGCTTTCATTCTTCATAACTTGTAAATAGAAGAACCCAAATATATATTTAGTGACTACTTGAAAAGTTGCATAATATCTCAAATATCGTCACTGGATAGTATACATGATATCAATTCCTAAAACTATTTTTTTAAAGATTTATTTATTTATTTATTTGACAGACAGAGATCACAAGTAGGCAGGCAGGCAGAGAGAGAGAGAGAGAGGGAGAAGCAGGCTTCCCGCTGAGCAGAGAGCCCAATGTGGGGCTGGATCCCAGGACCCTGGGATCAGACTTGAGCTGAAGGCAGAGGCTTTAACCCACTGAGCCACCCAGGCGCCCCTTAATTCCTAAAACTATTAAGCACTAATTTCTAAACGGTCGTTCAGAGAGAAAAAGAAGCAGCAACAGAAATAAAGGAAGCTGAATCCTTCACATTGGAAAGCTATCAGAAGTTACTTTATCAACATTCCTACCTATTGGTGACCAAAGCAATAGGGCGTGGTTGGAAAGATCAAGGTCAGTTGGATAAATTGATTACCTCCATTATGGATATATACTAATCTATGGAACAGCATTATGGGGTATGGATTTCTAAAAGGTAAGTGCACAGTGTGTATACAAATGAGAACATATCTATAGAAAGTATGGGCAGAGCTTTAAATGTTTATTGTAACATAATCCACAAACTCATGGTTTTGCTTTCTAATTCATGTAAATGAGAAGAAAGAAAAAAAATCACTCAAATAAAAAAGTTAGAATTTTGGGCCAAATTCTAAATTATATGAAATAATCCAACGAAATTTTCTTAGCATAAAAAGCGTTGCTAAAGGACTGGACCTAGGGTTGGTTTGTTTATTGTTTTTTAACCGTAGTTCATTTTTTTTTTTTGCCACTTGCATTTGTTTACATTGTCTCCAATGTATGAAGTTGGTGACAACTTGTTTAATAAGAAAAATACCTAAATCAGCTAATGGAATATAAAAATAATCATAATCAATAAAATCCAGCAAAGTGGTATTAACCAAAAAATAAAACTGAGTTCCCCTTCTGGTTAGAATATGGAAGGATAATAAAAGATTGTCACTCCTACTAAAGTAATAGATAATTACAGGATAAACAGCAACAACAAAAAAACAATTTCTTCAAAGCTACTGAAAAGTGTTTGAAATAATGATATCTGAAAGAGCTAAATTTTAGAGTCACATAAGCACTCGTTAGTGACAGAGATCACTTTTACCTTTAGGGCCAGTCTCTGAGGTAGCGCACATACTCTGCATAGGAAGCCCATCAGAGGATATTTTTTGCTCAGGTGAGGAAATATCCAGTCAAATGTTTCACAAAGCTAGGCTGGTTTTTCAGATGTAAATTTGTTGGAATCTCAAATGCAAAAATAAATGCTTTGCGAAGTAATTCCCTTTAGGGAATTTCTTTCAGTAATCAGAGGGTGTGGGTCAGACTAGAAATGAACAGCAACAACACTGCAAAAAGATCTCACTCACCTCACTGTTATGCTCTAACAAGAGGGCAGAAAATTGTCACTCCTGTCCTTATCGTAAGAAAAGAGGCAGAAAAAAACTGTAACTTAATGGCTCTTTTTGGATCCTTCAGACAGTTAAGGTCACAGGGCAAACTATCACAAGGCAATCTGGAGAATCATAATCAAGGCAATCTGGAGAATCATAATCAATCATAATCATAATCATAATCATGTTATAAACTGATCACAAGTAGGAACACAAGTATTCCTACTGGATGAATGCTGGAGGCTGAGTGTGGATTAACTGGAGGGTGTCAAACTCTTACCAGTCCTGTGTTGGGAGGAACTCCACGTTTTTATGAGTTTTACCTCCAGGGACCACACTAGCTACTCACAATAAAGATAGAAAAAAATTCCTCAAGTTCCTGGTCTTGGAGTGGGGGATAGTGGGGTGGACCTGGCAATTGATTTGACAGACACTAAAATAATCAGATTATTCTACTTGACAAAGGCCAGCTTTCCCACGGAAACTACTAGATCTTATCTACCTGGGTGAAGAAACTTTGCAGACTCCAGTTTCCTCTTGCCTTCCTGCTTACCTAAGGTTGGAAATAATAATGCTCAGATTTGCCTTTGACTTTGATAGCCCAGGGACTCAGACCCACTAAGAGACTGATATTTAATCATAAGTTTATAGAATGCTTACCCTACACCAAACCTTAACCACCTTATCTATTAAAGTAGGAGTTTTTGGAGTACAATTCACAGTGGGAGACTGTAGGAGAAAAGAAAAAAAAAAAAAAAAAAGGAGACTACGAGCACAAACAGAAGCTAAAGTTTCTGGTGCTGTGAATACTGTGAATACAGCAAACATTCAACATAAACCAGTCTCTACTCACATTGTCACATTTACCTCAGGTTAAAGCTCTATTTTCCTCATTCTTTTACCTAATTCTTATGTCTATGTTTTTTGCCTTCCTTTTTCTCTGAAATACAACTGGAGTTAATTATATATAAAATGTGAAATACATGAAAAAAATAACAGAAAATCTAGGGGGGTAATATTAAGTTAACTCAAAAGAAGGAAGGAAAGAAAAAACAAAAGAACAAAAATACAAGGAAAAAGAAAACAGCAATATGGTAGACATAAATAGAACTTCTTCAATAATTATATTAAATAAAAGAGATTAGGCATATCAACTAAGAGACTAAAGACAGGGCACCAAGTGACTCATTTTGTGAATCATCCAACTCTTGATCTCAGCTCAAGTCTTGACCTCAGGGTCATGAGTTCAAGCCCCGCTTGGGTTCCATGCTGGGTATAGAGCCTACTTTTAAAAAAAGGCAGGAGAGGTCAGATTGATGAAAATCCAGCATCCAGCTATATGCTGTGCATATATGGTTCACACTTGAAAGTAAAAGAAAAGAAAAAAAAAATATTAAGCACAAGAAAGCTGGTAAAATTTTAACTTAAAAAAAAAAAAAAATAGACCTCAATGTAAAGAGCATCCCAGAGACATAGAAGAATCTTTCATAATGAAAAGTGAAACTTCTCAAAAGACAGCCCAATCAGAAGTACATATTCACTTAATAAAAGACCTTTAAAATACAGGTGGCAAGCAGGAATCAGAACTAACAGGAAAACAGACCAGTCTAATATACTTATGGATTTTATTATAATGTTCTTAATGGTCATCCATGTTGTTGTATGGTGATAATGATGATCTTAGGACATAAAATTCATTACCATTAAAAGAAAATTTACAAATAAATTAAAGAACAATATTATTATTAAAAGAAAAAATAATGAATTGTAATAAAGAAATTAAAAGCTTCTCAACAAAAGATTACTGATAAGAAAATGAAAAGGCAAGACACAGAGTGGGAAGAAGTATGCCTATGATCTGTATCTTACAAGATTTTAGCACCAACATATAAAAGTTTTTTGTTATCCAAAAATTTATTATCCAAATAATACAAATAATAAAAAAAATTATCCAAATAATAAAAAGCCAAATTGTGTGAAAAATAATTGAGTAGTTACTTCAGAAAAGCATACTTGCAAATGCTCAATAAGGAAATAAAATTTGTTCAAAATCAGCAGTTTCGGAGAAATGCCAGTCACTCATGGAGCAGCTAAAATTAAAAAAAAACTGAAAATAGCAAATGTTGACAAGGATACAGAACAACTGGGGTTCTTCTACACTGTGGCTGAAAGTGTAAGATGGAAAACCACTTTGATAAACTCTAACATTTACCTATAAAGTTAAATATAATTATTTATAACTTAGCAATTCTACTACTAGGTATCTACTCAAGTAAAGAAAACATATATACCCTCAAAATATTTAAACAATAATATTTAAAGTTGATCTATTCATAATATACAAAGACCAGAAACCATCCAAATACTTATCAATAGGTTAATGGATATTCAAAGTGGGCTTTAGTCAAACAATGGAATAGCCATCCATGTTGTTGTATATGACTAAAAAACACTAAGAGGTAATAATCAAGAAGGAAAAAACTGATGATGTAAGTAGATGGATAAATTTCAAATAATTCAGTTGAGCACATGGAATGACACAAATAATATATATGAATATATAAATTCAGAATATTACACATAATATAGAATATGAATATATTTGTATATATGTATGAAGTTTTTAGAACAGGCAAAATGAAGATATAGTGATTTAATTTGTATTGGTGGTTGCCTATAGATTGATGATAGGGCTGCATTAGAACTTTCTGGGGTGATAAAATATTCTCTGTTTGTTTTGGTTGGTAGTTAAATGGGTATGTGTTTGTCAAAAATCTTTGAGTGATGGACTTAAAACAGTCATTTTATTGCATGCCAATTATTCTTTAACAAAGTTTATTTAGAATATAAGATAAAAATTTAGTATTTTGGCATTAAATGTGTTAACATAAAACTTTTTATTTAAAAGTTTATTAAAATTTCCTCTTCTTTATTTTTTTTTAATGTCAGAGTTGTTCTTAGAATATATCCAGAGCATCCCTTTCCCTTATATATATATATTTTTCTTTCTGCCATTTCCATGTTGTGTATATCTTTTTAAAATGGAAGTTATCTCCAGAGGATTTATAATCCAGTGCTGTGCTTTCAAGCAGGGCTACAAACTGAGCCACTAAAACAGATGGTTGTCTGGCTTATTCTTACTGATGTTCAGAGAAGGACATTATAAAAATTCCCTTGGTAATGCATTTTTGTGTTTAAACAACCTTAATGTCAGTAAGTTGTTTTTACATCTAACCTGAATCTCCCTTTCTCAAATACAAGTTTCACATGCTTTTGTTTTATCCTCAGTGGAGCAAGAGAACAGATGGCAAGTATCTTCCTTTGAAAAACTATTCATGCACTTAAAGATAGTTTCTAACAAGATCCTTATTTAATCTTCAATTTAATTATTGCAATTTACATAATGGAAAAGATGGATCTTCTCTCAGGTTGATCTAGTCTAACACCCAATGTTTATGGCATGGAATTTTATCTTGTAAGATGTTCAATTAATATAAATTTTTATGTTGTTAAATACAATAGCAATATTTGATAACTTATGCTTTTCTTGTCGACCTATAGTACTTATCCCTATATTAATACCTGAGAAAAACTCAGTGATGAAAGAAGTCTACTTAAATTTGTTTATTCAAATATTTTTAAATGTTCTCTTCTACCACCTTCTATTTTACTGCAAATCACTAATTAATACTCGCAGAAAATGGTATCATGACATTCTTTTTTTTCTCTCATTCTTTTAAAAATTAAAAAAGCTAAAGTATCTCAAAACTGTGATAATCACATAGCTCTCTAAATATAAAATCTGTACATATCTGAGATGGTCTGCTTTATAGATACTATCTATAGCATAGCCATCTTGAGAATAACCAGAAAAGCTCAACAAATATGTAAAAATGATATGTTGCAAATCTTCAGAAAAGTTATGTGACAGGAAACAATCTGGAGCACAATAAAAAATAATAAGACATGGGACATCTGGGTGTCTCAATTGGTTAAGCATCTACCTTTGGCTCAGGTCAGGTTCCCAGGGTTTTGGGACTGAGTCCCATATCAGGCTTCTTACTCAGCAGAGAGTATGCTTCTCCCTCTCTCTGCCACTCCCCCTGCTTGTACTCTCTCTCTCTCTCTCTGGCAAATAATAGATGAAATACTTTTAAAAATAAAAGGCATAAGGGAAGACAATATTTTCCAAACAATAGACAAAATAGATAATACAAAGATGCAGAGATAAAGCTAATGGGATTATCAGATTATGACTTCTAAGTAAATGCAATTAAATATTTTAGAAATTAAGTGACTAGGTAAAAATTTTGGTGTAAATAACTGGAAACTGTTAAAATGAATCCAATACAAATTACAAAATTAAAAAGAAAAACTGAAATTAATAATTTATGGATTTAACAGCAGACTAAACCCAGTTTGAGAGAGAGAATTAGTAAATTTACATGTAAAAAATATCTACACTGGAATTTGGAAAGACAGTGATGGGAAATGTAGAAAAACTAAGAAATAAAAGTATTTTAAAAGTATAATATTCATGCAATTATATTCTCCAAAGATGAGAATAGGGAGAATATAGGCACAAGTAAATGGAAGAGATAACAAATAAGAAATTTCAAACTGATGAAAAGTATTGTTATTATTTCAAGAACCACTACTATATAATTTAGCAGCATTCAATTATACACACATGAACACATATGCATATAATAACAAGTCATAACAACAAATTTCCTTTACTTAATCTTTACTTAATCTAATTTACTTCCTTTACTAAATCTTAAAAGTAGTTAGAAGAAAAATAGACACTTTATATTTAAAGGAATAAAAATAAGAATTAAAGCTAATTTCTCAGTGTAAAAATGGGAGCAACATAAAATGAGATATTATATTGAAAGTGTTTTAAGGAAATAACTGCAAATCTAGAACCAACATCAATAAAAGTGTATGTCAATAATGAAGACATTTCTAGACAAAGAAAAGCAGTAAGCATTTATTTGACAGTAATTAAAGGCTTTTTTCCAGGCAGAAGAAATTATTCAACTTAGGAAGTTTGTAACACAGGAAGAAATGATGAGTAAATGTAGAATGAGGACAATGGCAAATATCATGGCATATCTAATTGATTACTGACTATGCAAAAATGATATTGTGAGAGTCTAAATTACATAAAAAATGAATTTATATACCATATATTGGGAAAGAATAAATAAATATTAAGTCTTCTAATTAACCCATGCATTGCCAAGGAAGTGAAGAAGTACCATTTCATATATATTTTAATAAATGAAGAAAGCCTGTTGAAATTTCTAAGGTAAGCACTTATGTAATAGTAAAGTGATGCATAACTAATAAGTTAATAGTAAGGAATATAAAATAAGTTTTAAAAATAATGAGTCCAAATCTAGTGCAATTCTATTCAGCATTCTCATAGGGTATATTCTGAAGATGGGCAAATTAATTGCATATTTGCAAGGAAAACAGAGGGCAAAGGCTATCTAAGGTTAGCCAAGATAATACTGAAGAGGTAGAGCAAATACGAAGTGTTACCTAAAGTATAAAGTTTTCAAGGCAACAACTGGCTACAAAAACTATATGTTTTAGAATATTAGTGGAATCTATGAATAATATTCTTATTTATTTCATTACTATAAATATTGGACTTACTTTCATTTCTATGAAACATTGTTAGATGAAAACTTTTTGAACATATAAATCAAACTGATAAAAGCAATGAAGGGATTGTTTGGGAGCATGTAACCCTGAAGTCCAGAAGTACAACAGGCTTCAGGTTTGTCTAATCCATGGCTGAACTGTGTAATCAGACACAGGATCTTTCCATCTCTGTGTTCTGCCATTGCTGATGTTGCCTGTATCACAACTAGTGATGATGATATTTTAAACTTCTGCAATGATACTATTTTTTTTAAATGGAGTGTTTATTTTTTTTTCTTTCTGAGAAGCCTGAAATGCTTAACTTCAAGTGTTTAATCTCATAAATATTATAAAATTATATTTCCATTTCCCCATGAACAATTATTCTAAATTTTAAACAATTTAAACAATTTAAAATATAGTTTTAATTAGTAGCAAAGTTGAAATAAATGCTCTATACATATCAATAATTCCTCTAGGAAATATATCTGTATTCACACACATGCTATCTTATACTCATATACAGAAAGTATATACATAGAAAGTATATACATAGTATATTGTTCGTTGTGATCTCTCCTCTTTCATTAATCCAATCAAGAAATGGGCAGAAGACATGAACAGACATTTCTACAAATAAAACATTAAAATGGCCAACAGACACATTAAAAGTGTTTAATGTCACTCAGCTTCAGGACAATACAAATCAAAACCACAGTGAGATACCACCTCACACCAGTCAGAATGGCTAAAATTAATCAGTCAGGATACAACAGGTGTTTGTGAGGATGCGGAGAAAGGGGAACCCTCCTACACTGTTGGGTGGGAACACAGCTGGTGCAGCCACTCTGAAAAACAGTGTGGAGGTTCCTAAAAAGTTGAAAATAGAGCTACCTTACAACCCAGCAATTGCACTACTGGGTATTTACCCTAAAGATACAAATGTAGTGATCTGAAGGGGCATGTGAACCCTAATGTTTATAGCAGCAATGTCCACAATAGCCAAACTATGGAAAGAGCCTAGATGTCCATCAACAGATGAATGAATAAAGAAGATGTGGTATATATCTATAATGGAATACTATGCAGCCATAAAAAAGCCCAAAATCTTGCCATTTCCAATGACGTGAGTGGAATTAGAGGGTATCATGCTAAGCAAAATAAGTCAGTTAGAGAAGGACAATTGTCATATGATCTCATTGATACGAGGGATTTGAGAAACAAGGCAGAGGATCATAGAGGAAGGGAGGGAAAAATAAAACAAGATGAAACCAGAGAGAGAGACAAACTATAAGAGACTCTTAATCTCAGGAAACAGACTGAGGGTTGCTGGGGAGGTGGGAGGGATGGGGTGGCTGGGTGATGGACACTGGGGAGGATATATATTATGGTGGGTGCTGTGAATTGTGTCAGACTGATGAACCACAGACTTGTACCCCTGAAACAAATAATATATTGTATGTTAATTTTAAAAAAGTCTATACATAATATAACTGTTTACATATAGAGTTTATATAACTTTGCTGTATATATCCAAATTGCTCTTAAACAAGTGATATACAATATTTTATATCCTTCCCAGCAATCATTTCTATCTTTGGCAGCACTTGGTATTATCAGACTTTTTAAAGTGCTGCCTTTCCAATGGGTTGAAACTGCCAAATATTGGTTGTTTTTCTGTGACATTCTTCATTTTTATTTTTTATTATTTTTTAAATATATTTATTTATTTTTTTAAAGATTTATTTATTTATCTGACAGACAGATATCACAAGTAGGCAGAGAAGCAGGCAGAGAGAGAGGGGAAGCAGGCTCCCTGCTGAGCAGAGAGCCCAATGGGGGGCTCAATCCCAAGACCCTGAGATCATGACCTGAGCAGAAGGCAGAGGCTTAACCCACTGAGCCACCCAGGTGCCCCTATTTTTATTTATTTTTGAGAGAGAGAGAGAAAGAGCACAAGTAGCAGGGAGAGGCAAAGAGAGAAGCAGAGTCCCGGCTGAGCAAGGAAGATGATGTGGGACTTGATCCCAGGACCCTGGGATCATGACCTGAGCCCAAGGCAGATGCTTAACCCACTGAGCCACCCAGGCTCCCTCCTCTTCATTTTTATTGTTAGTTATATCAGGCAGGATTCTAACAGAAAACTGATGTTATACTCCAAGGAGATAACTGAAGAGTTTAAGAAAGGACCACTTTACAAAGCTGTGGGCAGTGTTGAGGCTGATCAGCAAGAAGCCTTAAAGCACCCTGGAGCTGACACCATAAGAGAGTTGGTGATACTAGCAGGTCTGATAGAGAAAGTGATTTATAGAACAGGCATGAAAAAAGGAGTATAGGAGATGTCTGCCTTACAGATGATGTGACTTCTGTAGAGGGACGCACTTAACACCAGGTGCCCAAGCAGGTAGGTAGAGAGAAATGTAAATACCTTCTCCTCCTCTTCTCATTACTTTCTCAGCTTCTGCTGATTGATGGATCCCATCTGCCAAACCCAAATGTGAAGCTAGAAATAAGGGTTCACGTTCATTCAATCTATAAAATTTGGTGTCCTGGGATATGGAAAGTGGTAGGAAAAGATGGAAAATGAGTGGAAAGAAGCAAATGGTGAACACCCTGCTATCTCTCATATTTGCTTTTTTTAAAATTTGTTTTGTTTTCTATTTTTAATTAAAAAATTAAATTAAGTATAATGTTTCTGTGTGTAATATGGTTCAAATGTCTTTTTTCCTTCACATTTGCATGTTTTTTGAATGCAGATAAAATTATGAAGTGAGAAAATTTAAATTTTATGGATGCAGGAAATTTTGCATTAACTGCTACATCCTTAGCACTGGGACGAATTTCAGGAACATACCAATTGCTTAATATTTGTTGAATGAATGAATAAATGAATATATTCCTTTATATTTTCTGCTATTATTATTATTATTATTATTTAGAGGAAGAGAGAAGGGCAATGGTAGAGGGAGAAAGGAGAGAGAAAATTAAGCAGGCTCCATGCCCAGCACAGAGCCCAATGCAGGATCAGTTTTACAGCACTGAGGGTGACTCAGTTAAGCAGCTGCCTTTGGCTTAGGTCATGGTCCCATGGGTCTAGGATCGAGCCCCACATTAGGCTCCTTGCTCTGTGGAGAGTCTGCTTCTCCCTCTACCTGCTATGCCAGCTGTTCCCCCAGCTTGTGCTCTCTCTGATAAATAAGTAAATAAAATGTTTTTTTAAAAAATTGCAACCTTGTTATCATTACCTGAGCAAAATCAAGACTTGGATACTTAACCAACTGAGCCACCCAGGTGCCCCTGTTTATGTATTATTTTCATCTTTTCCTATAGTGAGATATAATTGTACATATATATGTATATGTGTATATATATATATATATATATATATATATATGGAGATATTTTCACTAAGTGTAATAATATATATTGAAAAGAATTGGACTGAAAAAATAATTGAAAATACCTCTTGCTATGCCAATGAAAACTAAGAAAAGTTACCCAAAAAGGAATTAAGTGAAATAATTACCACTTTTTCTCACTCCCTTAAATCCCAGCCATGGACTTTATCTGCCACATCGATCGAAAAGATGGTGAACTCTTGTATATATGTATGTATGTATATATATACATATATATATATTTTATATAAAATATAAAATCACTGAGAAAATCACTGAGATATTCTACATTTTTATCTAATAACTTAAAATTTTATTTTTTATGTATATGTTAATCTACCTGGACTTTTATACTGTAGTATGTGAAGTAGGGATTCAATTGTGTGTATATGTATTTATATGTGATATATAAATGTATGTCAATATGTCTATTTATATTTATATGTGATAGATATTCACTGTCCACACTCAGCATACTGATATGTAATGTGCCTTATCTCATGTGTCATGTGACATATGGCAAATAACCACATGTATTTATTTCTCTATATCTGACCTAGCTTCTGTCTCACTGATTCATCATTTGCACTTTTGTCAAAATTATATTCAGTTCTGTAGTAATTCTCCCTCCTTGGTTAGATATGCTGTATTTTTACAATTACCTCAGTCTTCCATACGAATTTTGGAAACAGTTTTTCAAGTTCTATAAAAATTTCTCATTGATATGTTAATGAGATTGGCACTAGATTTATAGACAACTACAAGAAAAAGGATGTTTTTATAATTTTGATTCTTCCTAACTAATAGACATGCTTTTTGTTCTTTAATCATAGTCTCTAAGTTTCAATATTAAGGTCTTGTACAACTCGAGTTTTTACTTTAGTACCTACAAAATTTTTTAACAGACGTCGTACTTAATATTGAAATTCACAAGCATCCCAAGTAACATTGGGAACTATACAAGTATGTGCATTGTTATAGTTTCAGTTCAAAATTGTGCTGGATGTCCTAGACACTAAGGTATATGCCAGATATTAAAATCTAAATAAATTTTGAAAGAATGTTAATAAATTACAGTTGTTTCTAGAAAATGTAGTTATTTATGTAAAAACTTCAACATAATCTATGAATAACCAGAAATAATATAAAAGATTAATAAGATTATTATATAAAAATATTAATAGTGCTCCCATTTAGCAGAGATAACCAAGTGAAGAAAAAGAATAAGGTACAAAAACCTACCAGAGCAGTCTCTTTTATTTCTCTTCTAAAATATGATATAATGTGCTTAACAATGTGTAGAGTTTTACTGATTTTCTCCTGGGTTAAGAATTTTTGTTCTACATATACCATGTATGTTTTAAGCACTGAAAATATCTGACACTTATTTCTATTTCAATATTTTATGTTTTTTCCTCAGCATTTCTTTGTTTTTATGTTGTCACCAATTCCAACCTAAGGCCTATTGTCCTTACTCTCATTATTTTATGTTATTGTCATTTCTGCCTGCATTCTTGGAGATAATTTTCAGCTTACCACTGTTATACTAATTCCACTTTCCACTGTCAAAATTCTGTTCTTTGTATTTCCAATGTAGATTTTATTTCTGTTATTAGTTTTTTGGGGTTTTTTTTTGGGGGGGAGTCTTTGCAGTTATTTTTATTCCACTCTTTGTTCCATTGCATAAATACTATTTGGTCACTTCAAATGTATTAAGTAGGAAACAGACTTAATTCCCTTAAATATTCCCTTTTTGGATTTTGACCTGTGCCTTTAATCTCAATTTTCCTATTTGTACCTTCTATTCTTTTTTTCAGAGAACAAGGCCACAAAATTATAAAGAATATTCAATTTTCTGTGGTACATAAACCTACTTCATAGACCTCTTTTTCTTCTAACTCTTCAGAAAAAATTCTTCTTATTTTTTCTTTTTTTCTGCTTTCCCAAAACTATTTATGTGTGAATGCTTATTTTCTCTTTTATCACAGAACAAGTTTTAACCTTGAGAAATTGTGTATAACCCATATAGGATATCTATGTTGCTAGGTACCCATCTATTATCCACATTTGTGCTGGTGGAATAATTTTTTCAGATGTTCACATAAAGCAGTCTGATATGTATGGCTTTTCTTTCCCAACATCTGGCAAATATCTAGTTTATGTCAATTTGCCAATTTCAGAGAAAATGTAATCCCAGCTCCTTTGCCTGTCTCACAAAAAAAGTACTTCATATATGGAACATATAAAATGTGCCTGCTTTAAATCACCTTGTCTTACTTACATATTTAACTTTTGAAAATCACAATATACCCACTTTACAATGTAACTTTTGATGCCTCTTCATCAAGTCTCTTTGGTTTACCCTCGGAATTTCATTGTTACAACTTATAAGTCCTGTAGACAAATTGGTTTCAGAGTTTATAGTTAAGAGTCCATCTTCTTTCCATCATCCTTTCGCAGGGGCCATGCTAGTCTTCTTTGTATGATTCCAATTTTAGTATATGTGCTGCTGAAGCGAGCACAAGAGTTCACCATCTTTTCGATCGATGTGGCAGATAAAGTCCACGGCTGGGATTTAAGGGAGTGAGAAAAAGTGGTAATTATTTCACTTAATTCCTTTTTGGGTAACTTTTCTTAGTTTTCATTGGCATAGCAAGAGGTATTTTCAATTATTTTTTCAGTCCAATTCTTTTCAATATATATTACACTTAGTGAAAATATCTCCAGATACTGGGAATCATTTACCAGATCTTTTCAAAGACACCATAAGAAAAAAATTTTTTTGAGTTATAATTCCTTTATTGGGATGTTAAAAAAAGGCTGTATCAGGGCTGCTAGTTATATGCCATGCTAAATGTACAATCCTGCAGACTGATTTTATATTGAAATGTTAACACCATTTAGAGTAAAATCTTAAGCATAGGAGATATTCTCTGAATGGATATTTAGAATCTCTTTCCTTTTGAATCCTCTCATGTTTGATTTTCAGATCAGGCACTAGTAATCAACAGTTGTAGTGAATACCCAATCTGAGACTCACATTGCATAGAGTGATAGAAATAGATAAAGACTGTCAGACAGAAAAAGAGAAAGTGACAAAGATGAATACTAAGGATAATTTACTTGGATATATAAACTATTCATTCTAAAATAATAAGAGTAGATAGAGGGAACAAAGCTATCTTCCTCTACCTGTTTTCATGTACAAATCATCCTAACCATACTCCAGTGCAAGAATCTTAACAAAGGACAGAAGTTAAAATAGCGAAAATCTACTTAAAATACAAAAAGCAAAAAAAAAAAAAAAAAAAAAAAAACACAAAAAACAAAAAAAACTTTCTTAATTAATACATATTTCCTCTTAGAGGTGTGGATTTTTTTTCTGCTTAACAAAGGCTTAGCAACATATATCACATAAATCTGAAAATGGATTTGTATGACATACCAGCCAGCAACAATATAGGTTTTTGTCTTCTGTCTTGTACCTATAAAGAGAAATTGCTCACTAGAGGGAGAAATATGATTTTTTTTTGTTCTTACTTTTGAAAAAAAAATGGAATTGAACTGCATGAGTTTTTCACATATGAAATATATGTAATTGAAAAATAAATAGGCCCTGAACTTTATTTCAATACTAAGGTTTTTGTAATTATCAATGGTATATTACTGAAAGAATATAAGTTTATACAAATGCAATGCTTTTTCCTTTGTGTCCACTATGTCCTATCATAAGGATGAGCAAGAGATCACTTATTCGTTTGTTTTGACTTTCATAAATTTGCTTTTAGAGTTGGGTATAATGTTAGTATTTGTTTCTTTTTTAGATAAACTTACTTCTTAAAACACAATTATTCATTATGAATATTAATGGAAGGCATCTACTAGCTTTATGATTATTATTTTGCCTATGAATTTACTTTTAGCTTTAAGTGGTCAATAGCACTATTGGTTGAACTCAAGTTTATACCTGTGCAAGTCTTAAAGACTTCCACAGATCCATCCAGGTGCTTATATAGGACCAAACAAAACAAGACCATTGAAGTTTTTCAATGATGAGCCATATCAAAGGGAGAAAGCATGGGTTTTTTGAGTAATTTTTTTTTTTTAATGAAGTATAAAAGAAACTAAAAAAATTTTTTTTTTGGATTATTGAAGACAGATGTATACACCTTAAAAATATATATTTCTATGGTGAAATAACTCAATTCAGATTTAGAAAGAATTACATTATTATTTACATAAGTGTGTGTGTATATATATATACACACATATATATATATATATCTCATGAGGTTTTTAGAGATTTTATGTAACTATCAATTCTTTTTATTCAAATTTTCAAATCATATTTCTTTTTATTTTAGAAACATTTCCATATATTAAATCATAATTGGTTAAGTTAAAATTATATATAAAATGAGTAAATTATTCATTTGATGAACTAGATTAACATTCTTATTTTACAAGTAAATAATGATTGTTTCCTAATAAAATAGCCACTGATTACTGTTCTTCAGTTAATAATGATAGGAACAATGGATAATCACAGTCATCAAACCAGGTCCCATATGTAAACATACTGCCTTAGTGTCTATAATGCCTTTTAGGATTTTGTTCATCTCATCTTGGGCTAGTTCAAAACATTCATAAACCCCAGTTATACCCTAGTTACAGTTTGGGGTCAAAATACAGAGAAACAAAATTAATAAGTAACTATTTAATATTTTTTTTCCTTTGCAGGGAACCTGGGTGGCTCAGTTGGTTAAGTCTCCAGCTCTTGGTTTGTCTCAAGTTATGAACTCAGGGTCATGAGATCGAACCCTGCATTAGGCTCCCTACTGGCCATGGAGCCTGCTTAAGATTCTTTCTCTATCCCTCTTCTTCTGCCCGCAGCCCTTTGCATGCATACTCTCCTTCTCTCAGAAACAAACAATCAACCAAAACAAACAAACAAACAAAAAAAAAACAAAAAAAAATTTTTTTTGGTTATTGTCACTCTTTTGTATCACTATATCTTTTATGTTTTAGAAGTATAAAAAGCCTAATTGAGATCATTTACAAAATTTAATAAGGCTTTAATATATCCATTAAATTCTTTTACATGATTATACCAATAAAGTTATATTATTCTAAAATTCAGACAGCTTTTCTCCCTTATTCCTATGGATTAGATAAATTGTTACTTTGTATAAAATGACTGGATTGTTTTATAGGGAATATTTTTACCTTTGGGAGAAGTTTTATTAAATTGTCAATGAAAGTATTGCTCATTAAAATTTTATAAGACAAAAGATTAATCTACTTTGTTTTCAAGTCATAAATTTCAAATAATTGTCATTAGTAAACAGTTATGATAAACTTGTTGCCAGATGTTCTTATCTAAGGTTACTTTGTTTCTAATACATAACTGCCTCTCTTCAAGTGCCCTACCAAAAAACATTTGTTTTCCTTTTGTTCTTGTTTCAATAAACACAATACTTATTTTTGATATTTTTAAAAAAAATGACATAATTTCTTTAATATATTTTAAAAGAAAGACAATGACACATATTTTAACAACATACTTATCTCCTTTCTTTTTATTTATTTATTTATTTATTTATTTGACAGAGAGAGAAATCACAAGTAGGCAGAGAGGCAGGCAAAGAGAGAAGGGGAAGCAGGCTCGCCGCTGAGCAGAGAGCCCGATGTGGGGCTCGATCCTAGGACCCTGGGATCATGACCTGAGCCGAAGGCAGAGGCTTTAACCCACTGAGCCACCCAGGCGCCCCACTTATCTCCTTTCCTGTATTAATCCCATGGATTTGGGGTCACTTCATCTTTTAGCTATCATGAATTAAAAAAAAAAAATGAGTGACGTCTCTTTGAGATAATGACTACTTTTTCTTTTTCTTTATTGCTCTATTTACTGATTTTATATATATATATATATATATATATATATATATATAT